>NW_003519418.1:0-89255 GCF_000190715.1 Dictyostelium purpureum | reverse complement strand
CATGCATGATGGTATGGGATCCAAGAATAATTAGAATACCCACCAATCCACCAAACCCATACGAATATCCACACTATTCATATGCTATACAAACAACAACAGCAAATAGCCCACACTTAACACCAATGCAGCAACAACAATTGGTACAACAACAGCAACAACAACAACAACAAAGACCACCAGCCAACCATCCTATAGTAAATAAATCAAACAATAGTAGTCCAGTAGATAAATCACCATCAAATACCACCACAACTACTACAAATAATAATAATAACAATAATAATAACAATAATAATAACGCCAATGGTAATAATACTGTCACACCAACAGAACCTCCAAAGAATTTTAGTGGTGAAGTATTTTTCGATGATATTGGCCAAGAAAAACCACAAAGAAGACGGAGAAGAACCATGTATTCAAGTAGAAGAAATTTAAAATGTCATTATTGCGAAGTTACTGAAACTCCTGAATGGAGAAGAGGTCCCGATGGTGACCACACACTTTGTAATGCATGTGGTTTACACTATGCCAAAAGCCAAAAGAAATTAGCTCGTGAAAAAGAACTAGAAAAACAAAGAGAAAATACAAGAAAACACAGTATCGATTTTATGTTAACTGAACCACCTTCAACAAATTCTCAAAATACAACTCCGCCCAATTAAAATTAATATAAATAATAACAATAATTAGTAATAATTAATTTAAACATCACCAACCATTAAAATAATTAATTTGAAAACTTAAATCTCATTTATTTATTTACCAAATCGAATATTATTTATTTTTAGAAACAACAAGAATCAATCAAAAATTTCAAATAAAAATAACCCCCACACAAAAATATTTCCTTTTTTTTTAAAAAAAAAATAAATAAAAAAATGAAATAAATATATATATATATATTTATTTCTTGTATATTATTATTAAATATAATGTTTTCTAAATAAAGATATTTAATTAACATATTTTAAAATTAAAAAGTAATACAACACACAAATATTTTTTTTTTTAATTTTTTTATATTTTTATTTTAAAAAAATTAAGCTTCAATAAAATATTTTTCATTTTTAAAACCCAATTACCTTTAATTATATAAACTATAGAAATAAAATAACTAATAAATAATATAGAAAAAAAACTATATATATTAAATATATAATAATAAAAAATGGAAAAAATAGAAACAAAGGGCAATAATTCAAACTTAAAATTTTCAGCAACAACAGAAGAACTTCAACATTTTAATAAATTTATTAGAGAATTTATGGCAATTTACAAGAGTCCAACCAAATCAGATTTTTTAAAGCATTTAGATGGTGATGCAGAAATACTTTTTTTAAAAAAAAGTAATGATGAAAAGAAATCTCTCGAACAAATTATAATAGAATTAAGTGAGGCATTTGAATTAGTTAAAAAAAGTGATGTAGATTGCTTTTTAGATTTCCCAAAACAAAAATTTTCTTCACTCGAAACACTTATTTCAAAATTTATTTTAATCAACGAAGTTAAAGAAATTGATGAAACTTTTAGAATTCATATTTTCCTTGACTCTCTTCCACCAATCCTCCGTTATGAAGTTTCAAAGTGTGGTCCAATTTCTGTTCAAGATGTTATTTCAAAAACTCGTTTAGTTGAAAACAGTAGTATTAATTGCTTCAATTACTCCTTATTTGATGAAAATCCAACAATACAATATGGCTTTAATCAAAACAACTCACCATTCCTTATTACACCTCAAACCATTCCACATTATCTTCAAAATCTTGATAAAAGTCGTCAACAAACAATTAACGGTGGGGAATTTTTTGGAAGCTCAGTCCCAACTTCAGGTCCAGGTGTTTCTCTCAGAAGAGCCATAGATTGGAGACCTCGTGGTGGTTTAAATAGAGCTGTCATCTGCTTTTACTGCGGTATCTATGGTCATAGAGAAATGGAATGTAGAAAAAAAATATTTAACGAAAATAGAATAAAAAATTATAATAATGAAATAAATAATAATAATACCAACAACAATAATACCAACAACAATAATACCAATAACAATACAAATGCCAACAATAATACAAATAACAATAGTAAAAATCAAAATAATGATAATAATAAAAAAAACAATGGTGAAGTAGCTGCAAATAACAACCCAAATGGTAATAATAAAACCAACAATAGTAGCAATAGTACCAACAATAACAATAGAATTAATATTAAATCCAATCCAAATAATATTAAAAGCAACCACAAAAACTAAAAAGATCTCCTCTATAATATATTTCCTTTTCAATTTTCCAATGATAATTTTATAATCCCCAACTAGAATTTAAACAAATAATTTATATTTTCTTTAGATAAAACTTTTCCTTTCTATTCTTTTTTAGATTCTCTAAAACTATTTAAAAAAAAAAATAAAAAAAAAAGACAAATAATTTTTTTTTTTTTTTGTTTGTATTTGTATAATTTAAATGTTACAAAATTAATAAATTTACTTTGCGAATTTCATAGTAAATTCACGTGCTTTATTATCATGTGCCTCTTTATCGTTAATTAGTTGTTCTGCGATTGTTGAAACTAAAGGATCGTTTGGATTTGGATCTGTAAGAAGAGAAGAAATTGATAATAAAACTTTTCCTATATTTAATGCTGGACTCCAATTATTCTTTAAAATATCTAAACAAATATCTCCATTTGAATTTATATTACAATGATAAATTTTGGTTTTAAATTGAATCTATTTTTAAATAAAAAAAAAATAATAAAAAAAAGATAATTGTTGGTAATCTATACTATTTAAAACCTTTGAATATAGAGTATTCTATATTATAATGTGTAAACATACCTTTGGTGGTTTAAATGGATAATCTACTGGGAATAAAATATGTAAGAAAAATACACCTCCTTGATATGGTGAACCATCTGGTCCAATAATAGTACTCATCCATTCGTATAAATTATCACCTACTGGGCCAGCGGAACAACCAGCTGGTGGATCTGTTGTTATATCTGCAAGTTCTTTTTGAATTCTAATAAATTAATTATATATGACAACATATTAATACATGATTTGGTTTATTTTTTTTGTTTGTATCTAATTTTATAAAATACCTTTTTGTGGATCTGGCACCTTCGTTCATTTTTTTAAATATATATATATAAGTTAATAGCTAAATATGTATTTATAGGTATATATATTATTTAATAAAGAGATATTTATTTAACAAAATAAAAATAAAATAAAATTAAAAAAAAAAAAAAAAAAAAAAAAACTTTTTTCGTTTCTTTTAATTTTTTTTTATTTTTAATTTTTTTTTTGTAATTTTTTTAATTATTTTTTAAAATTAATTTTTTAATTTTTTTATTTAGCACCAAACCATCTTATCCTTTAATGAATCATCAACAGTCATCAAGTGTCACCAACACCAATAATAATAATAATAATAATAATATTTATGAAAAAGTTAGAGAAATATTAGAGTTTTATTTAAGTGATTCCAACATAAGAAGAGACAAATATCTTTTAAATTTAATTAAACTAAATAATGAAGGATGTAAGTTTCATTTTCATTTTTATTTTTATTTGATTTGATTTTTTGAAAAAAAAAAAAAAAAAAAAAAAAAAAAAAAAATATTTTACTAAAAAAATCCTTTTTGGTATTTAAGGGGTTGGTTTTTCAAATTCTTTGGGGGTTAAAAGGAATAAAAAAATTTTAAATGAAAATTCCCAAATTGGGGCCAAACCCAAAACCAGTAAAACTCTTTTTTAAAGATTGTAAAACATTGATATTAAACAATGATAAAAAGAAAATCAAAAGAATTCAACCATTTAAAGAGGAATTAACCAATCATGAAATTAAGGAAATTGATGAAAGAACCATTTATATTGAACCAATTACAAATGATTTATCAAACAATACATTAATTGAATCATTATTTTTAAAAGATAAATCAATATTTAATAATAATAACAATAACAATAGCAATATTGATAGTGGTGTCGTTAATAGTTCACCAATACTTCATATATCTATACCAAGATTTCCAGATAAAACAATAAAAGGTTTTTCATTTATTGAATTTTCATCAAAAGAATTTGCAGAGAAAATGATAAATCAAATTGACCAATTCCCAGATCAATATAATAATTTAATTGCAATTTCAAAACTAGAATGGTTAGAAAAGAAAAAACAATTTTCATACTTATCAAGTAAATCAAGATATTTAAAGATAAACAATATACCAAACTGTATAAAAACAATTTTAAAAAAAGATACAGAAATGAACAATAATAATAATAATAATAACCCAACCGATAACACAAACAATGAGGATGACGATATTAAAATTATAGACGATCAAACCAAACCAATCTTAATGAATAAACCACACCTTTGGAAATTTTTTGATAACGAAACCAATATTTCAGTATGTTTTTTAGATTACAAAGCTGGCAATAGTGAAGCTATTTTAAAATTTTCAACACTTTCAGATTTACAATATGCAATCGATCAATTCCAACAAGGTGAAATAGCAATGTATGATAATGTGTTCCATATAACTGAATTTACAGAAAAAGAAATTAATTCAGAAAGAGAAAAAGTTTCATCACACGAAGTTTCAAAATTGAAATCAAATCCATATCGTAATAATAATAATAATAGTTCTGGTGATGATAACCACAACTCTGCCGATAGTGGAGGTTACAAAAAGAGAAATAACTATAATAATAAGAGGAACTATAATAACTATGAAAATAAAAGAAAAAGAGAATAATCATTGTCTTTTTCGTTTAATATTTGAATAAATAATTTTTTTTTATTAAAAGATATGTACAAAAGTAAATAATCAAACTAATGATTATTTGTTTATTTTTTATAATACAATAAATATTATTATTGTTTTTCTTATTTTTTTTTCTTTTCTTTTTTTCCTTTTTTTTTTTTTACCTTTCTTATTAATCTTCTAAAGAAGTATCTTTTAAAAATACAGGTCCTTTGGTAACTGGTATATTTCTAATTTTGTGGTAATCATCATATGAAATAAGTCCTGGATTTTCGATGAATTTAGCTTGAATTAAAGGTTCAACAATTGCTATAAAACCTGATGTTGATGACTAGATTAGAAAAGATATAAAGTTAGTATGAATTATAATAAATTGATATAAAATATAATTAATATACATACATTATCTTTTAATAATGAAAAATTAACGTTATTATGCTTTTCATCATTTTCAGTTAGATTTTTATTAATTTCTAATAGTTTTCCTTTAATGCAACTTCTGATATTATATTGAGTGTTATCTGAACAATAGATTTTACAAATGATAGTTTCTTTTTGAAGTTTAAAACCACCTCTTTTTTTAATACCTGAAACTTCGCTATTCATCGAGTTTTCTTGGAATTCAATTTTGCTAATTTCTTTTTTGAGTACTGGATGGGATGGTGCAACACCAATAATGGCTAATCCATTGGTATGTTGATTTACGTAGTGATCTTCAGTTTCTTCGACTTTACTTGATGGTTGTTCCTCACCCAACATATAATACTGTGTATAATATCTTTCTAAGACAGTTCTCATCTTATATTATTTGATTATTCTAATTTGATTTAAAATTAAAAATATGAAATATAAAAAAAAAAAAAAAGAAAAATTATTTTTAAAAAAAAAAAAATTTATTTCATTTTTTTTTATTTTTTTTTTTTTATTTTTTTAAAAATTTTTTTTATAGAGTTAATTTTTTAAAACCGAATCACTTTCGTTTTTTTTTATTTTATTTTTTTTTTCATATTTATTTATTTAGATAATAATTTATTTTATTTTTATTTGTTTATTTTTTTTTTTTTATATAATTAAATATATTATTTTATAAAAAAGAAATGAATAAAGGAAATAAACAAACTATTACAAATAAACCAAAAGTAGCAACACCACCAGTTGCTACCAACAAGAAAACAGAAAAACCAGTTGTTCCAGTTAAAAATAACATCCCAACTAAACCTGTATTAAATAATAAAAACAACACAGCTGTAAATAAAAAAGAAAATGAAAAACCAGTTTTAGGCAAAAAGAGAAAAGATGTTGAAGAAGAAGAAGAGGAAGAAGATGAAGAAGAATTAAGCTTTGGAAATATTAATGAAGATGGTTTTAGCGATGAAGATGAAGAAGGTGATGACGAAGAAGAAGAAGGTGATGATGACGAAGAAGAAGAGGAAGACGAAGAAGAGGTTGCAACTTTTGAGGAAGATACTGGTATTAACAGAGCTTTATTAGAAAATGAAGATTCATTAGTTGAATACAATTCAGATGATGGAGAAGAGGAAAGTATTAACAGTGGTAATATTTCATCATCAGCCGCAACATCAGGTGCTGAAGAAGACGGTAAAAGATGGTCAAGTGATCCAAATCAATTTTATGATAGTGAAGATTCATCAGAAGATGAGGTAAATATTAAAATATAGTTTATTTAAAATCTAAAAAAAATTTTAAAATTTATTAATATTTTTTTTTTTTATATAAATTTTAGACAATTGTCAATAGAATTGGTAATATCCCAATTGAATGGTATGACGACTTTGATCATATTGGTTACGATGTAGATGGAAATAAAATTATGAGAAGTGAATCAACTAAAGATTCAATCGATAGATTTTTGGATCAACAAGATCCAAACTTTTGGAGAACAGTTTATGATAAGGTTAATGATAAGAAGGTTGTACTCAGTGATGAAGATATGCAATTATTAAAGAATATTCAAAATAGAAATTTCATTCCTGGTTTCAACCCATATGAAGATTGGTATGATCCAGGACCAAACCCAGACAGTATTCATCCACTTCACAATGCACCAGTTCCAAAACGTTCATTCCTTCCATTTGGTACAGATGAAGAAAGAGAAATCCGTCGTCTTACTCATGCTATTCGTATGGGATGGATTAAAATCAGTCACAAAAAGAAAGAAAAGAAGAACAATTTCGATTTATGGGGTGATGGTACTAATAGTGAAGAAAAGCAAAAAGGTATTAAACGTATTCCAGCACCAAAACAAAGATTACCAGGTAATGTTGAATCATTTAATCCACCAGAAGAGTATCTTTTAACAGATGATGAAGTTAAAGCTTGGCATTTAATGGACCCAAGAGAGCGTCCACACAATTTTATACCACAAAAATACAAAAGTCTTCGTCAATTACCAATCTACAACAAATTAATTAAAGAACGTTTCGAACGTTGTCTCGATCTTTATTTATGTCCACGTAAATTAAAGACTAGAGAATTCATCAAAGATGAAACTAAATTCCTTCCAAAGCTTCCAAAACCACAAGACTTACGTCCATTCCCATCACACGAAGAACTCCAATTCCTTGGTCACAGCGCTCGTGTTAGATCAATTTCAATTAGTCCAAACGGTCAATGGTTAGCTTCAGGTTCAGATGATTGTACAATTAAAATTTGGGAAATCTCAAGCACTCGTTGTGTATATTCACTTAAAGTTGAAAACGAAATTCAAAGCGTTGCATGGAATCCAAATCCATTATATAACATCCTCGCCGCAAGTTACAGCAATAAAATCATTATTATTACACCACCAATTTATGGCCCAGAACAAAATCAAGAAACTGAAAAAATCATTACCAAACCAAACACCGAATCAACAAGCGAAGAACAACAAAATAAATCAGTTAATTGGTATAATGTCACTGACAGTACTTTGAAAGAAAGAGGCGTTCGTATTGAAATTCACCACCCATTCACTGTTAAAAATCTTACATGGCATTATAAAGGTGATTACTTTAGCAGCACTTCACCAGAAGAAGGTACTCGTTCAGTTAAAATTCATCACCTCAGTAAAAGAGCCACCCAAACTCCATTCAGAAGATCCAAAACACCAAACCAAGTCACACGTTTCCATCCATCCAAACCAATTTTCTTTGTTGCCGATCAAAATATTATTCGTGTTTATGATTTAATGAAGCAAGAATTAATAAAGAAATTAATCACTGGTTGTAGATATATTTCATCCATTGATATTCATCCAGGTGGTGATAATGTTATTATGGGTGGTTACGATAAGAGAGTTTCTTGGTTCGATTTAGATCTCTCTACTCGTCCATATAAAGTTTTAAATTACCATAAAATGGCTGTACGTAAAGTTATCTACCATCCAACCCTTCCAATCTTTGCCTCTTGCTCCGATGATCTTTCAATTCATGTTTTCCACGGTATGGTTTATGACGATTTACTTCAAAATGCTTTAATTGTACCACTTAAAATTCTTAAAACTCATCAATCTGTAAATGATCTTGGTGTTTTAGATATAGCTTTCCATCCAAAACAACCTTGGATTTTTAGTTCAGGTGCTGATTCAACCATCAGATTATATACCTAAATTAAAAGGAAAAAAAATAAAAAAAATAAAAATAAAAAAAAAAAATAAATAAAAATAATAAAACAAAAATAAATATAATATTAAAAAAAATTAAAAATTAAAAACTATAATAATTCAAATATAATTTCTTTCTAAAATTATTTCTTTTATTAAATTTTATTTGTTTTAGTTTTTAATTTTTAATTTAATTTAATTTTAGTTTTTTTAATTTTAAAAATGATTATTTGTTGGGTTATCTTTTTTCGTTTTCGTTTTTTAAAAAAAAAAAATTTTATTTTTTTATTTTTTTTTAATTTTTTTTTTTACTTTTTATTTATTTTTTTTTTTTTAAAGCATATTATTATTTTTAAACCGCATATTTAAATAAATTTATAAATTATTCAATACTCAGATAGTTTTTTATATATTTAATATATTTATAAAATGGCAAAAAAGAAAGGTCAAAGAGTAGAAAATCCAAATTGGAAGAAAATCGATACCGATCAAACATTAGTATTTGAAGAAGCTGGTTTTTTAGGTTTAGAAGAGATTGATGAAAAAGATTATTTTTTAACAAGTGATAATGCAAAAAAAATTGAACAAGAATTAAATAAAAAACAAAAACAACAACCACAACAACAACAAAAACCACAACAAAATAAAAATAAAAAAAGAAAATCAAATAAAGATTCAGATGATGAATATGAAGGATTTGAAGATAGCGATAATGAAGAAGCTGCTAATAATAAAAAACAAAAAATTTATACAGTCGATCAAGCTATTGATGTTTCAAAAGAGTTATTAGGTGATTTTGTAGAGGGAAGTGTAAAGCATAAAAAGAAAAATAAGAAAGGATTAAAAGTTAAACAAATTAAAGATGAAGAAATGAAAGAATCAGAAGAAGTTAAGCAAGTTAATTCTAAACAACCACAACAACAAAAACAAAATAATAATAATAATAAAGTTAAACAACAACAACAATCAAACAAAGAGGAAAATGAAACTGAAGAACCTCAACAAGAAGAAGAGGATGAAACTAAAATTAAAAAAGAAAAAAAAGTTAAAACTGAACAAGAGATTAAAACCACCCAAAGAAATATTCAAAAAATTGAAAAGATTAAAAAAAGAAAAGAGGTTTCAGAATTAAAAACAATTTCAACAGAAGAACAAAACCAATTAGATATGTCAGAATGGACTGCTTTAAATCTTGACCCATTAATTATAAAAGGTTTACGTTCATTAGGTTTCGAAAAACCAACTGAAATTCAATCTGCTGTTCTTCCAGTTGCTATTTCAAATGGTTATGATATTATTGGTGCTGCACAAACTGTAAATATATTAATAATAATATAATATGGAGTATAAATTACAAATATTAACATTATTTATTAATTATAGGGTTCAGGTAAAACTTTAGCATTTGGTATCCCAATGGTACAAAGAATTTTACAACATTTAAGAAAACATGGTCAAAGTGTTGAAAAAGAAGGTGAAACTAGAGATAAACAAATTGAAGAGGAAGGTGATGAAGAAGAGGAAGAGGAAGAAGAATCCACTGGTAGAAGTGAAGAGCATAGAAAATTATATTCATTGGTTATTTGCCCAACTAGAGAGTTAGCAATTCAAGTTACCAACCATATTAAATCAATTATTGCATTTACAAATCTTAAGGTAGTTTCAATTGTTGGTGGTTTAGCACA
This sequence comes from Dictyostelium purpureum, assembly GCF_000190715.1. NCBI lineage: Eukaryota > Evosea > Eumycetozoa > Dictyosteliales > Dictyosteliaceae > Dictyostelium > Dictyostelium purpureum. Next base: position 79,196 of record NW_003519418.1, on the reverse strand, counting down.
ACAAAGACAACAAAGAATTCTTACAAAAAGACCAGAAATTGTTGTTGCAACTCCAGGTCGTCTTTGGGAACTTATTACTGAGGGTCATAAGCATTTAATCGAATTAAATTCATTATTATGTTTGGGTATAGATGAAGCAGATCGTATGGTTGAACAAGGTCATTTTGCAGAGCTTGAAAATATTTTAAAAACATTACCAACATTCAAAGGTGCAGTATCTAAAAAAGAGCGTTTAAAGAAACAACAAGAACAAGAAAAAAGAAATAAAAGAAGACAGGTCGAAAAATTAAATAGTAAAGGTGAGGTTATAAATAAGAGAAATAAAAAAGGTGATGAAGAGGACCAAGATGATCAAGAAGAGGAGGATGATGAAGAAGAAGAAGAGGAAGAGCAAGAAGAGGAAAAACATTTAACTACAACACATAAAAGACAATCATTTGTATTTTCAGCAACCTTGGTTAATATTCCAGGTGATAATCAACAAAATCAACATCAAAAAAAGAAATATAGAAAACCAACACCAATCGAACAACTCATCGAAAGGGTTAGATTCCAACGTGATTACAAATTAATCGATTGCACAATGAAAAGATTAACAGCTAAAAACCTTATGGAAACAAAGATATTTTGTAATTTAGAAGAGAAAGATCATTACCTTTATTATTTTGTCGAACGTTATCCAGGTCGTACATTGGTATTTGTAAACTCTATTGATTGTGCTCGTCGTTTAATTCCAATATTCAATATCCTCGAGGTACCAGTATTTTCACTTCACGCTCAAATGCAACAAAAACAACGTTTGAAGAATCTCGATAGATTCCGTACTATGAACAATGTAGTTTTGATTGCTACCGATGTTGCAGCTCGTGGTTTAGATATCCCAGGTGTTCAACATGTTATTCATTATCAAGTACCACGTACAACACAAACTTATATTCATCGTAGTGGTCGTACAGCTCGTTCAACTCAAGATGGTATTTCAGTTGTTTTAGTTACACCAAAAGAACGTCCTCTCTACATTAAATTAGATAGTGCACTCGAGCATGATATTGGTAATTTCCCAATCGATTTACGTTATCTCGAAGGTATCCGTGATAGAATATCATTAGCCAGAGAAATAGATCAATTATCATACAAGAGTATTAAAGAGAACAGAGAAAAGAGTTGGTACAAAAAGGCTGCTGAAGAAATGGATATCGAATTGGATCCAGATTTCTTTGGTGATGATTCAGATGATGACGAAACCGAAGAGCGTCGTGTAGAAGAACATAAGAAAGCCAATAAAGCCAAGGCACTTCGTTTCGAACTTAAACAATTATTATCAAAATCACTTTTACCACGTGGTTCATCACAAAGTTATGTTACCGCCACTGCAATCCAAGAGTTGGAAGAAAAGAGTAACTCATCTGCAACTGTTGATTTTGGTAAAAAAGCTAAAAATGTTATTGGTAAAAAACAATTAAAAGCAAAAAAGCAAGCTTTAAATCAATTAACTTTACTTAAAAAAAAGAAACAATCTATTTAAATAAAAATTTATAAATATATAAAATTAAAAAATAAATACTCTTTCAATATTTTTTTTTCAAAGATTAATTTAATTTTTTTTTTTTATATTTTTTTTTTTTTAAATCTTGCAAATCTAAAAAAAAAAAAAATATGAATTTTATTTATTAAATTTTTTGTATAATATTTGTAAATAATGTATATCATAAATCTAGATAATTATTTATCTCAAATTATTAATATTTAAAATTAAACAGTTAATTCATTGAAAAAAGTGCATTACAACACAAATACGGTAAGGGTATGAAAATAATTTATTTTAAAAAAAAATTGAATTTAATTTTAAAAAAAAAAAGATTTTTATTTTTCTATAATATTTTTTTTTTTTATTTTATTTTTTTTAAAATTTATAAAAACTTTGATTTCTCATTAATTGTTTTATTACTATAGTTAAAAATTATATATAATATATAAAATGGATAAGGTCCAGTCAATTCTTTCAATAAAAAGTAAGTTTTATAAAATATATTTTTTTAAAAAACTATTATAATTTTTTAATAATAATTTTTTTTTTTTCAATATAATAATTAATATTATAGTTTGTGGTGCCAAAAATCTACCAAAAATGGATTTAAATGGTTATGCTGATCCATATTGTGAAATTGTATTTGAAAATCAAGTTGTTTATAAAACAAATATTATAAAGAAAACTTTAAACCCAACATGGAACGATGCTCATTATAATTTACTTGTTCATGAATCAAAAAGCAAATATGATTTAACAATAAAACTTTGGGATTGGGATAAAACTTCTAAAAATGATTTTATTGGACAAGTTACTATTCCAATGGAGGAGCTTTTACAAACACCAATTCAAGATAAATGGTTAAATGTTTCCAAAGTTAAAAAGAATGGCAAAATTAAAGAAAGAGGTGAGGTTCATATTTTAACCAAGGTTATTTCAGAACATGAGGTTTATGATACCTTTGTTTCAAGTATTTCAAAACATTTCTCCCATACAGAGGATGAAACATTAAATATTGCAGATTTTACTGGTTTAATCACAACTTTAAACCCAGATTTCCCAGAGACTGAAATTGAAGAGCTTGTATGTATAATAATAATAATATTAATGGCAAACTAATAATATTTATAATTGTTATTAATATTTTTATTTTTATTTTATAGTTTAAAAAAACAGATGCAGATCAAAATGAAACTATTTCAGTTTCTGAACTTAAAGAATTATTTACAAATACCCTTGAAGGAAAGAAATTAATAGAAACACTTCTTCAAGATAACACAGATTTAATTTGGGAAGCATATCAAGTTTCTGATTCTTATTCCACTATTGCTGATAATAGTAAGTAAAAAAAAACAAAAAACAAAAAAAACAAAATTTATTAAACAAATAATTTATTTTTAATGTTTATTTTAAATATTAGTTTTCCATAAGGATATGGGTGGTACATTAAAATCAACAGATAAGGGTAGAAAAGTTAAGGTTATTTATGTTCATAATAGAGAAACTGGTAAATTAGAAGAAGAAAAGATTCCACATTATATTGAAGTTAGTTTAAGAATTATGTATTCAACATCAACAGGTAGAACAGCAATTGGTAACAGCCAAGTTAAACGTCTCATGAGATATTTAACAAATAAAACAGGTAGAAAATATGAATCATTAGAAAGTGTAAAAGAAATTGCTCCATTCATTAAATTCCACAATTTAAATACTGACGAAATTTTAGACCCAATTAATTCATTTATCAATTTCAATCAATTCTTTTATAGAAAATTAAAACCATCCGCTAGACCAATTGCCGAACCAAATAATTCAAAAATTGCAGTTTGCCCTGCTGATTGTAGATTAAATGTATTCTCAACCATTAAAATTTCAACAGAGCTTTGGATCAAGGGTAAAAGCTTTTCATTACAATCCTTGGTTCAAGATGAAAAATTAGCACAAGAGTTTGAAGATGGTTCTTTGGTTATCGCTAGATTGGCCCCACAAGATTATCATAGATTCCACGTACCAGTTGATGGTGTTATTGGCAGATCAATACCAATCGATGGTGAATTATATACTGTTAACCCAATTGCCATTAGAGAGAATGTCGATGTCTATTGCGAAAACAAACGTGTTGTTACAGAAATCATTTCAAATGAATTTGAAAAGGTATTATTTGTCAGTGTTGGTGCAACTCTTGTTGGTTCCATTCAATTAACAAATGCCACTCCTGGTCAAAAAGTAAAGAAAGGTGACGAACTAGGTTATTTCGCTTTTGGTGGAAGTACCATTCTTTTATTATTCAAAAAGAATACAATCGAATTTGACAATGATTTATTGGTAAATAGCTTAAAACCAATTGAAACATTAGTCAAAGTTAATACTTCATTAGGTAAAAGTTTATTACAATAATAGAAGTATATTATAAAAATAAAAAAAAATTATTATAATATTAAAAAAAAAAAAAATAAATTGGTGAAAATTCAGATGCAGATCCAATTTTTTATTTTTGATTTATTATAATTGTTTTTAACGACAAATGTTCAACAATGGATAATATTTAATAAAAGCTTTATTTATAGGAAATACAAAAGGATATATAATTGGTCATATTTTATTTCCTTTTTTACTTGTAAATTTTTTTATTTTTTTTTTTATAAAAAAAAAAAAAATTAATTTAAATATTTTTTCATAAATTAATTTTTTTTTATTTAAAATTTTAATAGTTTTTTTTTTTATTTTTCTAAAACTATTTTTTTATTGTGTATATCTAGTTTTTTTTTATATATATTAATAATATTTTTTAATAAAATAAAATGTCAAAATATTTTCAAGGTGGTGTAAAGTTAGCACCAACCCTAGATTCAATAGATCATAATTCAAGAAAGTTACATGACAACGACGGTAATATAAAAAATTCAAATAACAATAATATCAATAACAGTACCAATAGCAATAATAGTAATAATATAGAAAATAATAAAATCGAAATAAATAAAGATTTAGAAATAAATAGTTTTGAAAATCAATTAATCAAATTTAGTTCAATTGTTAGTTCAAGTGAAATAAAAATAAATCAAATTAATAATGAGTTGAATGAAAGATTACAAATACAACAAATAATAATTAATAAACTATCAAAAGAATGCGAATCAAAAGATAAAGATCTTATTTATTTAAAAAGCGAAAATCAAAAAAAATCAATTTTTATTGAAACTCTTTTAGAACATAAGGAGGAGCATCAAAAAAAACTAAAGGATGAGCTTAAATATAAAGATCACCAATTAAAAGAACAAATTGCCAAAAATGAAAATTATCTATCAGAAATACAATCATTAAAGCATTTAATAATCTCCAAAGAATTAGAATATAAAAAAGAACTTATTCCACTAAATAATATAAATTCAAATACTATACACCCAATGACAAACAATAATAATAATAATAATAATAATAGAAATAATATTGAAGCTCAGCATTCTTCATCCACCAAATCTTTATTTAACATCCATAATGAGGAGCTATTACAATTTAATGGTTCATTTGGTAAAGAGGCAAGTAATGAGGATTTGGGTTTTTCTTTATCAACATTTAATTTTAAAAATTCTGATATTTATGGGTATGATGATGTAATTACCCTGGACCCATTATCATTTCAAAGTTTAGATTCTAGTATTAAACCAAATAAAGGTAATATCAATGATGAACCAAAGCCCCTAACTAATGTGGTTTACGTAAAGAATATCTCACCATTAAAGCATTTTTTAAATGATAGTGGGAAAATTAACATTCCTCTTCTTTACAATCATTTTATAACATTTGGTGATTGTAAAATATTGGTAGATAAGGATGGTAGCATATTCAAGATTTTACACGAAACCATTAAGGGAGAACTTTGTATGTTCTTTTCTCTTAATTTTATTTTTTCAAACCATCAAGATGCATCAAAAGCAATGAAATCTGCAACTAAAATTATCATCAAAGGTTGTAGCAAACCGAAAAAATTAATTGTTGCACCACATAAAGACTTTGTTTCAGGTTATTATAAATAATCATTTTAAAAAATTCCATTTATAGTTCTCTTTTTTTCACCAAGGTATCACAAATGCCATTATAGTTACAAATTTCTAAAAGTATAATATTCTTTCTTTTTATAAATTAAGCAATAGATTAATAATATTCAAAAATAGATTTATATAATGGTGCAATTCATTATATTTAAAAAAGAAATATTTTATGGCACTTAGTTTGTCCCCTTTAAAATACATTGATTAAAACAATCACCACACTTCAATTTGATAATAATTATAATAATTTAAAAAAAAAGATAAATAAAATATCCTCCCAAATGGGAGTTTTTTAATTTTTTTCTAAATTTATAATTATATGCTCAAAAATTATTTGAAAATTATAAAATTGGAGAAGTTGATTTTTAAATTAAAATTGTGTTTAAAATAAAATTATTTTGATGTATCTAGATCTGATAAATTTTTAGTTTTTATTGCCCAATTGCATTTTCTTAAAATATTTTTATGAGGGTTAAAAAAAATATTTTTTTTTGTTTCTATTTTTACTAAAATAATATTTTTTTATTATAATGGGTGTTGAAACAATAAATAATGAAATAAAAATAAATTAGATACATTAAAAAAAGTATTTCTTATTTGACTACATTCTTATATGGTAATATTTCAAACACCCACCCACTTTTGTATATCTCCCTAGTCGGTAACCCCCATAATTTTATTATTTTATTTTTTTAATTTTTTTTATTTTTAATAATTTTTTTATAGTAAACTACAATGTGTATTATGGCAATAGTAATTACATTGTTTTTTATTAATTTGATATTGTATTAATAGTATTTTTTTATTAAAAATAAATTAATAAATAAATAAAAAAATAAATAAAAAAATGAAACATTAAATCATTAAAAAAATAATTATGTCTTTAAATATGTATTTGTAATTAGATATAAAAAAAAAAGATAATAATATTCAATTTTAAAATAGATAAATAAATTTAAAAAAATTATGATTTTTAATTTTTTTATTTTTTTTTTTTGCACAGGATAGAAATTATTTATAAAATATATATAGTTTTTATAAAAAATGGATGAAGATAGAGATAATGGAAATGTTAAATAGTATGTATTTTTTATAGATCAATAATGGGTTTTTAAATTTATACTAATTTTTTTTTTAAATATAGCGAAAAAAAAGATGAATCTAATATAAAAAACCTATACCCTTTACCCCGATTTTACTTTCCAAGAAGATTCATATTCATCATTTTAAGTTTTATATCATTAATAGTATGCAATGTAACCAGAATAGTATTAAGTGTAACAGTTATCAAGATGAAACAACAATATCATTGGAATGATTCATTCAAAGGGGTTTTATTAGCTGCATTTGCAATGGGTTATTTATGTACCCAATTACCAGCACAGGCATTATGTGATAGATTCGGCGGGAAAAAAGTATTTTTAGTGGGTCTAACTACATCAGTTTGTACATTGTTTTTGGTACCGGTAACAGCCAAGCATAATGCTCTTTTAATATTGGTTAGGGTTGCATGTGGTATATTTCAAGGTGTTGCATATTCAACTATAAACTGGATGGTTGCAAGATGGATTCCTCTGAGTCAAAGATCAACTTCAGCAAGTATAATATGGAGTGGTATATTTATTGGAACTGTTGTTGGCGATTTCAGTACACCAGTTATTTTAGACTATTTCTCATGGGAAATGAGCTTCTATATAATAGGAGGATGCTGTTTATTGTGGTCTTTGCTTTGGTTGGTTTTTATGTCAGATTACCCAAAGGATATTATCATTGGAATTCATCCTAATGAGTTGTTATTCATTAATCATGGAAAAGAAGAATTCACAAAGGATATAGATATGGATGAAATAAAAGGAAATAATCAAAAAATAGAAATTCAAAATGAAAATACTTCAAGTAGAGATTTAGATAACAGTCTAAATAGCTTTACAAATAGCAAAGATGAAAGTATAGACAGTGAGGTGGACTATATTAGTTCCTCATCAAATTCAATCTCCCAATCAAAAGATAGTATGGATCCTCCAACATTAAAGAAAGAAAAGGACTCATACTTTTTTATAATAAGAACATTTTTAACATCTCAAAGTGTAATAACATTGCTTTATTTAAACATTACTTGTAATTGGGGTTACTTTTTATTGTTAAACTGGTATCCAACCTATTTATCAAAACAGCTTGGTTACAGTACTGGTTTTATTTTCGCTTGCTTCAACTCGTTGCCATTTTTCATCGCCTTTTTAAACTCTATTGTATTTGGGTATGTTTCAGATAAATTAGAATCAAGAGGATATAAAAAAAATACAATTCGTAAAGTTTTAGGTTCATTCGTCTATTGGTTGCCAGCTCTATTTTTAATGTTGTTAGCAAGAGTACATGTGGATAATGTTGGTAAAATAGCTTTTATAACTATAGCAATTTGTGCAAATGGCTTTTCTAACGTAGGATATCAAATGATAACATTAGACATCTCAACAGTCAAAAATGCTTCAATTGCAATGGGTATCGGTAATTTAGGATCAGCAATTCCATCCATGTTAGGACCTTTAGTTGGTGGGTATATTTTAGATGCTTTTAATGGGGATTGGAGTTATATTTTTATTATATCAGGTACAACATATATAGTAGGAACAATAGTATGGGTAGCATTAATGAAAACTGATGTGATCATATAAAAAAATTAAAAAAAACTAATAATAATTACAATAAAATTAAATTTTTTAAAAAAAAAAAAATAAAAAAGAAATCTAATTTAAAATTATTTTATACCAAAATATATTTATTTTTATTTTATTTTTATTTTTATTTTTTCTGTTTTGTTTTTTTTTTTAGTTTTTTTTTTTTGTTGAAATGAATTTTAAAAAAATAAAAGAATTTAGTTTTTTATTTATTTTATTTTTTTTATTTTTTTATTTTTATTTTTTTTAATATTTTAAAAGACAATTAACGTCAGATTCATTTCATTATTGGACATTAATTACACCATTAATTTTATTTAAGTAAAAAATCTAAAGATAAAATATTTACAGAAAGTAAAAAAAAAAAAAAAAAATTTTATTTATTTAAATTTAAAATTGTAGACATTCATTAAAAAAAAATAAAAAAAAATAAAAAAAATAAAATTTTCTTATCACAGCCATTTAAATAAAAAATCATATATAAATAAATAAATAATATTATTAGCTTTAAAAAATATAGTTATAATATAAAAAATAATGGATATCGAAATTAATAACGATTTTTTATTTTTTAAATGTTTCAGATCGCTTGTAATTAAAAATCACATTTTTTCTTTTTTAAAAAATCAAAATTCAGATAATAGTTATGAAAGTTCAATATCACTAAAAAAATTAGCCTCAAAAAATCGATTCGAAATGATTTTGGATAAATTAAAATCAAATCATTTTATTTTTATAAATCACGAAGGTTTAAGAGATCTATATTTAGAAACATACAAGTTTTTGCCACAGTATGAAGAAATATATAGACTATTATGGAACTCTTATAAAGAAAGGTTAAGAAGGTTAAATTCATTAGATTACTCAATTAAAGAGAACTCTATTCAACAATTCAAAAGTCTTTCTAAAATTTTATATTTAGAACTTAATAAAAATAATTACAAATCTTCAGAATCTTTTCAAAATAATAGTGGTATTAAATATTATAGTAAAGTTAATAGAAACAATGTCATCGACCAAACATACAGATTATACAGTTTAATGGATTTAGCATTAGAAAATAGCACAATAGAAATTGCAAAATGTATATTAGATTTAATAAATAGCATCACTTTCGAAAATAATCGTAATAAAAAAAAAGCAAGAGTAGAGATTTCAACATTACCAACATCAGCAATAAATAATGAAAGTGAGTTAAAGAAATTAATTCTTTCGGGGGGTGAAATACCCATATACTCAATCTCATTAATAAACAATTTGACAAAAGAGAAGCTAAATTTCATTGAAAATGTACTTTTGTTAGATATAGAAGATCTACTAGTAAAATTCAAATTTTTTGGTTTAAATTCTTTCCATCAAATAGACGAAAAATTACATAGAACATGCTTATCTCTTCTTCTTCATGGATATTTTTTAAACATTAATAGAACCAAATTTTATTTCAATAGTTTAGATTACACCAAAATCCATGTATTATTAAAAATTCAACACTCTTTCACTGATAATCATATTCAATTCCGTCAATTTTTAATAGATAATAGAGAATGTAGTATGGAGGCACTCATTCAAGCTTCAAAAAAATATATTATAAATAGCAATTCCAATACCGTTAATAGAGAGCTTTTTTATTATTTCGGTGTCTATTTAATTTATTATTATCTTCAACAAAATAATTATAATCAAATAGAAATGCTATTAAATTATTCCCAAAACTCCTCTTCCATTTTATGTATCAATTTAATATTCTACTACTCTATATTCAATTTATCAATAGATACATTCAACTTTTATCTCTCTTTCATCAATGGACCTAACAATACCAATAGATTAAACAAAGATATTATTTTCAAATTAAAAAACTATTATGAAGAAATAGACACCTCATCCCACTCAATCGAAATTGCAAAACAATTTTTTAACTTTTTAATTTCCGATGGAAACTGTGGTGCAATAATAATTTATAACTGGTTCGAAATTTTTAAAGTTATTATTGTATACTATGACTCGCAACTATTAGAATATTTATTAATACACAATGAAAAGTTTAGAACAATGTACAGCTACTATATGGTCCACTACTTTAAAGATATGTTAGAAATTCACTTTAAAAGAAATAAAACAACAAAACAATTTAACAATAAAAACATTGAAATATTTATTCAACAAATGAAATCAGTAGAACTTTCAAAAAAGAATGTAGATCAACTATTAAAAAAACTAAAAACAAAAAAGTGTATAATTTTATTAAATCATTTCCTTAAAAACTATCAATATAATCAACAGCAACCTGAAATTATAAATGAAGAAATTTACTCCAACTTCAAAAATATATACTCTTTTCAAAATCAATTTAATGTGGATCAAACCATTCAACTATATTTAAATCTAGATCAAGACTCAGTAAATATCTTTTTTAAATTTAAAGAAAAGAACCCTTTTTATCTCAATAAATCCAATATTTTAATATTAAATTTAATAAAATCAATAATATTCAAAGAATATAGTCAAATAGTTAAAATTATATCAACACTACAAATAAACAGCACTTTAACAACTGAAGATTTAAATAATGTTATTGGCGGTGGGAATAAAGAAATTATAGGGTTTTTATTTTTAAATGGATATTTGGATCCGTTTGATATAGAGTGTTTATTGGAAGAAATATTTAAACAAATCGACATTGATAAACAATTTATATTTGACTTAATACCATCGGAAAAAAACCAATTAAAGAACCAATATAAAGAAAGCTTTTATGATTTAATTACGATCAAATACCATGTAGATGACATTTCAAAAGAAACCGTAAAAGAAGATGAAGATAATGAATCAAAGAGTCTTGTAATGCTGCTTTATGAAGGTTATTATCAAAAGGTATGGGAATATTTCCAAACTAATGGTGCAATAAATAAGAAATTAGATGTTGCAGACTCTATCTATAGAGATTTACCTATTGATTACTTTGTGCGTTTCTACGACCCCCTCATCAAGGTTCATCTCGATGACTCTGACAAAGTATTAGAAGTATGTCTCTATAGATTCGATATTTTAGAATTTCTCTGGATCCATCATCTTGATCACGAGCAAAAGAAAGATCTCATCTTAAAGATATTTAGCGAAATGAACAATATGAACTGCCACCCCATTATTGAATATATCCTAAAAGAAAAGAAGCAATTTATCTACAATGACCTTCAATTGGATAATGACCACATTTATAAACTACATAGAAATGCATTGGTAGATGGTGATATTTCAATTTATCAGTTAATTAGATCAATATTTACATCATTTAATTTCCAAATAGATTTCAGTATTATTAAAGAGGTTCTTCATTTTGATAGTGGTACCGCAAGATATGATGTAATCGAATACCTATACGATAATAATTTAATTCCAAATTTTAAAGATATCATTAAAGGTCAAAAAATATTAATAAGAGAATTTAACAATAGATTTATAGTCCCGGGTGATAACTCTACAATAATAGTTACAAGATCAATGTTTATACTAATCTATACAATTATAAGACTGCAAGAACAAGCCCAACTAAATAAGGAATATTATTATTGCGAATAAAAAAATAAAAATTAATTAAATTAATAATTGAATTAACTGTATTTAGATTTATAAATAATTATATATGTGTGTGTGATCATCATTTTATTTTTATTTTTTTAATTTTATTTTTATTTTTTTTTTAATTTTTATTTTTTTTATTTTTTTTTTTTTTAAATTAAACCATTATTATTTTTTTTAAAATTTTCATTTATTTGTTTAATATTTTATATATATTTTAAAAAATGAGTATGATTAGAAGTATTTCAGGTGTAAGAGGTGTTATTGGACAATCATGGACACCCACATTAGTTTCAAATCATATTATTGGATTCACCCAACTATTAGAATCAGAAAAATATTACAATCAAAAACAAAAAAAAATTGTAGTTGGACGTGACTCTAGAGTTTCAGGTCCTTGGATTGAAATGATTGTTAATGGTTCATTAATTTCAATGGGTTATCAAGTTATTCATATAGATATTGCAGCAACTCCAACAGTAATATTTTAATTATTATTATTGTGACAGTTATGTTTAAAAGATATATTAACATTTTTATATATTTGAAAAATTTAGGTACAATATATGGTAGAAAAAACAAAATCATCTGGTGGTATTGTTATTACAAGTAGTCACAACCCAGTAGAATGGAATGGTTTAAAGTTTGTTGGTCCTGATGGTTTATTTATTGCACCAGTCGAATGTGAAGTTTTATTTAGTTTAGCAGATAATCCATCATCATTCAAATTCCCAAATTATGATAAATTAGGATCAGTAGTTTGTAATACAACTGCCAACAAAGAACATATTGAAGCAATTTTCAAATTACCATTTATTAGTGTAGATAAAATTAAAGAAAAGAAATTTAAAGTTTGTTTAGACTCTGTCAATGGTGCAGGTGGTCCAATTATGTCATATTTATTAACAGAATTAGGATGTGAAGTTATTGGTATCAATTTAGAGCCAACTGGTTTATTTGCACATACACCAGAACCAGTACCTGCAAATTTAGGCCAACTTTGCGAATTAGTAAAAACACATAAAGCCGATTTTGGTATTGCTGTTGACCCAGATGTTGATCGTTGTGTTTTCATTGATGACAAAGGTGTACCATTAGGTGAAGAATATACTTTAGCAATGGCAGTAGAATTATTATTGGGTGATTGCGGCCGTAGAGGAAATGTTTGTAAGAATTTATCATCATCACGTGCCATCGATGACATTTGCAAGAAATACGACTCACAAGTTATTTGTGCACCAGTCGGTGAAATCCAAGTCGCCAAAAAGATGCAACAAGTTAATGCCGTAATTGGTGGAGAGGGTAATGGTGGTGTTATGTTACCAGATATTCATATTGGTCGTGATGCACCAGTTGCCGCTACATTAGCCCTTCAATTATTAGCCAATCGTAATGCTGCCTCCATTAGTGAATTCAAGAGAACCACTTTACCAACCTACGAAATTGTCAAATTAAAAGCTGGTATTGAAGGTTTAGACCCAGATGCTATTTTAGCAGAATACACCAAACAATATGAAAATAAAGAAGGTGTTGTTATCAACCAAGAAGATGGTTTAAAAATTGACTCTGCAGATTGGTGGGTTCATCTCCGTAAATCAAATACCGAACACATTATTCGTGTTATCTCTGAAGCCAAAAATACAAAAGAAGCAACTGACATTGCAACTAAATTTATAAATGAAATAGAATCAAAACGTAAATAAAAGAAAAAAAAAAACCCATATAACTATATTATTTTAAAAAAAAAAAACTATAGTTTTTATTTTATTTTATTTTTCTTTAATATTATTTTATCTATTTAAATATTTTGAAAATTCATCCTCATTATTTTCATCGTGTTCATAAATTACATCGTCATCTTCAAAAGATTGGTAATAAGCTTCTTGAACTTCTTGATATTTGTCAAAATTCCATTGGGTTTCTCTTTCTTGGATTTCCATAATTGATGTATTTGTGTCTAATGAACCATAAATATAACCATTACTTTTATCGATTGAAACAATTAAATTTGCAACGCTCTTTTTATCCATAATATTTAAAGGTATGAAATTGACTAAACTAAAATCTTCTATAACACCTGCAATTGATTTATTCAATTCACTAAATCTCTTTAAACGTGGGTCTTTATCTAAAAACGAATTTAGATAACTTAAATCTAAAACATCTGTATAATAATCTAATTGGAAATCCAAAGGTCCATTTTGTTCGATTAAGTCCATCTTTGATAAAACATTAACATGGGGCAATTCTATTCTAACCATTGATGATAGTGATACTAATAAAATTGATATAAAATGACTTGGGTTTTTACAATAAAATGAATCAAAAATTTGAATAACTGTTAGCTAGTATAATAAAAAATTTTGGTTATTATATTAGTTTTTTTTTTTTTTTTTTGTTTTTTTTCTTTAACTCTTATATTTACTCTAAATGACCATTTTGATATATTTTCTAATAAATTTGAAATAACTTTATAATGAGTATATAGTTCAACTTGACCAGGACAGTCAAATAAAATATAATGATCCTTTAGGGGTAATAATTTTTCTTTTAACCAATCTATATTCTTTTCTAAATATTCCATACAAAATATTAAACCTCCATTAGGTCCCAAATCAGTCTTTTCTACAACTTCCTGAAAATCTATTAAATCTTGTATGTTTACTGCGCATTCATATGGTATATTCTCGTTGGATGGATCTAAATTTACAATTGATACCTTTCTTCCGATGGATGCTAAATATTGTGACATACCATTACAATAAACTGTTTTACCTGATCCTGGTGGCCCTATAATAACTTGTCCAAAACCCATTTTATATAAATTATATACACAACAAAACGAATAATATTACTCTTTTTGAATTTTATGAGAAAATGAATTTAAAAAAAATTAAAAAAATTAAAAAAAAATTTAATAAAATTAAAAAAAAAAAAAAAATTTTAAAAAAAAAAAAAAAATAAATTATAAAAAATTATAAAATATAAAGTTTTTTAGAAATTCTTAACCTTTAGAGAATAAGAGTAATCATAATTATAAATATTTGTATTTAAATTACCTATAAATAAACTATCAAACAAACAAACCATTTTTTTTTATAATAAAATCCAAAACCCATTAATTTTCAAAAAAATAAAATTTTATTTTTTTTTTATTTTTTTTTTTTTTTCAATTATTTTTAAATCCAAAAAATTTATTTTTAAATTATAAATAATAAACTATACATATATATAAATAAATAAATAATGAGTACTTGTCCATATTGTAATAAAAAAGTATTTTTTATTTAAATTATTCAATTTAAATTATCAATAAAAACTAATAATTCTTATTTTAAATACAAATAGGTATATTTTGCAGAACGTCAATTTTATAAAAATCAGGTAAATTAAAAAGAAATCGAAATTATGAAATAAATCAAAAATAGAAAATTTTAGCTAATAATTAATAATCTCAATTTTTAAAATAAAAAAAAAATAAATAAATATCATTATAGGATTATCATCAAATTTGCCATGGTTTGTTGATTAGAGAAGAGCAAGCTAAAGCACCAAAAGTTTTTGCAATTCATGAAATTATTCATTGCAACCCTGATGAAAATTTAAAACAAAAATATCCATTAGCTCCAATTGATGGTTATGTACCATCCCAACCCTCCACTAGTGCCTCACCACCTCCAAAAACAGTTAAAGAAAGACTTAATACAGTTTCATCAGTTGATAAAGTTGTTTCAACTCCATCTGGTTTCAATTCATCAGGCTCAAAAGTAACTACTCAATCATCTTCACCATCATCCTCACCAAAAGTTTCAACCAATGGTCCAAAGAAATGTGGGGGTTGTCCAAATATTTTACAACCAAATAATCGTTTCTGTACCCAATGTGGCTTAAAGTGTTAAATAAAAAATAATAAAATAAAAAAATAAAAATAAAATTTAAAAAATCCAATTCGATTTATTTAAAAATGTATAAATAAAATTCAAAAAAAATGATCATTTTTTAATATTAATTATTTTTGATAACAACAGCAATTGTCCAAATGCAAAAAAAAAAAAAGAAGAAATTCCAATAAAAAATAAAATTAAAATAAATTAAAAAAATTTATTTTTATTTATTTTTTTCATTTTTTCATTTTTTTTTTTTTATTTATTTATTTTTTTATACTATCAACAGTCTTTTAAAACTTAATTGTTAAAAAAGCAAATAAATCTGTATATAATAAAAATTCGATATGATATCGTCAAATAAAAATAACAATAATGATATAATAGTGGAAGATTTTGATATTGATATTGATTTTGATTTCGAATTAGAAAATGATATAAATAATAATATAAATAATAATATAAATAATAACAATAATAATAATAATAATAATAATAATAATAATAATAACAATAATAATAATAATAATCAACTAAACACTGTAAATAAATCTATTTTAAAACCTTCACTACCCTCAAAACCTTTTAATAAAACGTTTACAACTCAAGTAAACAATCCAAATAACTCCATTAATAATGGTAATATCCACAATAAAGCAGTAGTTTCACAACCAAATCCTATAGAAATATCAAAATCTGCTCCTAATACACCTCAAAAACCATCTACTTTTTCATTAAAACCACAATTGCCACAAAAACCGGCATCCTTAACGCCAACCAAACCATCCACATTACTTAAACCACAGCTACCACAAAAACCAGCATCCTTAACTCCAACCAAACCGATACCAAATGCATTTAGTAAATTAAATAATAATTTAATAAATAATTTAACTAAACCCAATATAAATACAATTTTACATAATAATACCGATAATAATAACAATAATAATAATAATAATAATACCAATAATAATATAGGACAGCAAAATTTATCAGAATCTTATATAAATAATGTTTTAATACCTGGAATATCACAACAACCTAGGCTAAATATTAGAAAGGATATTATATTCCAGTTAGTGTCAGAAGAACTATTTACATCAGTAGAACAATATAATAATGTTATCGATGCAATTTTTGAAAGTGTACCAGGTGCACATTATAAAGAATATCAAGGTTGCAAGTGGTGGCTATTTAAAATACAGGAGCATGATAGGCTATGTGCAAAACTATATTCATTAAACCAATCAGAGTTAAAGGTGCACAGATTGCCACCACATATCATAAAAACATTTTTAAAGCCTGAAAATGCAAGTGATCCAAAACCATTAGATATAGATTTTTCACAGATGCCAAGTTCACTTTTACCATTTCAAAAGAAGGGCATCGAATTTGGTATAGAAAAAGGTGGAAGATGTTTAATTGCAGATGATATGGGTCTAGGTAAAACAATTCAAGGTATATCAATTGCATATCACTATAGGAACGAATGGCCATTATTAATTGTTACTCCATCATCACTTCGTCTAGTTTGGGCTGATTCGATCGAAAAATTTTTTCCTCAAATTCCCTCCTCCGATATTAATTTGGTGATGAATGGTAAATGTGGTCTCAATGGGCTAATCAATATTATCAGTTATGACTTGGTAACTACTAAATTGGATGTGATTCTTAAAAAGGGTTTCAAGGTTGTTGTCCTCGATGAATGTCATTATATAAAACAAAATGTATTTAGATCTCAACGTTCAAAGAGTTCATGCGATATTCTATCTAGAGCAAAACGTACCATTCTGTTATCTGGTACACCTGCACTTTCAAGACCCATAGAACTTTATAATCAAATTAATTGTATCAAACCAAATTTTATGAGTTGGATGGATTACGCTTATAGATATTGTGCAGCTTATAAAGATCGTTATTCAATCAATACTAGTGGTTTCTCAAATACCAAAGAGTTAAATCTATTCCTCAATACATTTATGATAAGAAGACTAAAAGATGAAGTACTAACAGAGCTACCAGCGAAAAGAAGAGAAAGAATTACCGTCAAACTAGATAAAAAGAGATTAAAGGATATCAAGCAAACAGTAGAGAAAATTCGTCAACATTCTAAAGTGATGGGTGATGGCGGTGTGGATAATCGTACTGCAATGAGCGCAAGAGGTTCGAAAAGTAGTATGTTTTTAAAGTTGCTACGTGATACAGGTCTTTATAAACTATCGGCTATCAACCAATTTTTAAAAGATAAACTTACCGATGCCCCACCAGACCAAAAGTTTTTAATTTTCGCTCATCATAAAGGTGTGATAGAAGGTATTTGTAATATGCTCAGAAAGATAAAAATAGACAAAGAGAAATTGGATTTTATTACAATTGTAGGTTCCACTCAAGCTCAAAATCGTAATGAACTTGTAAATCATTTTCAAAGTAACCCCAAATGTCGTATTGCAGTTCTTAGTATTACCGCTGCTGGTACCGGTCTAACTTTAACTGCTGCTACCTGTGTTATTTTTGCTGAATTGCTATGGACCCCTGGTGTATTATTCCAAGCAGAAGATAGAGCACATCGTTATGGTCAAACCTCATCAGTTTTGGTTCAATATCTTATCGGTATGGGCACTGTTGATGAATCAATTTGGAACTTAGTAGAGAGTAAAAAGAATCTTTTAGGTAAAGTTTTAGATGATGAAGATAACCAATCACTCAATGCTGATATTTCTAGTATCGAGCTGAATGCTAATATTTCAGATACATTTATCAATTCCCTTTTAGAAAAAGTGGAACAATCAGACAAAGAAAGAAAAAGAAAATTAGATGAAAAAAAATTAAGAAAAGAACAAAGAATGAAATTAAAAGAACAAAATAATCAAATGGATGACGAAGATGACTATGATTATAATTATGAAGATGATGAAGAAGACGATGGCGAAGAAGAAAACAACGAAAATAACAGCGATGAAGATGATCAAGATAATAGTGAAGACGAAGAAATTGATTATTTTGATGAAGATTCAAGTAAATCCAAAAAAAAACCGGCTGCAAGCAAAAAGAAATCATCAACTACAACATCAACCTCAACACCTGTAAAAAAAACTCCAAAAAAAACAACCACCAAATCTTCAAAGAGTGCACCATCCACACCATCAAAATTGACAAAATCAAACAAATTTAATGATGATGATGCTATTGATCTTTTCGATGATGATTTAATGTTAGATACCACACCATCCAAAAAATCAAATTCAAAACAAACAAACAGTAGTAAATCAAAGAAAACCAAACTCCCACAAGTTACCTCTGTGATTGATGTCGATATTGATGAAGAATACGAAGATTTATGTAGAGTGGATATTTCACAATTCTCCTCTAGCAAGCACGAAGATTTAGATGATTTTATTTTTAAACCAAAAAATTAAAAATAATACACAAACTTTTTCTGTAAATAATTGTTATTAAAAAAAATAATTAATTTTACAATTAATTTTATCAAAAACAAAATCTTAATTTTATTTTTGTAAATCTTTAAAAATAAATTATTTTTTCTTTTATTTTGTTTCGTTAAAAACTGTGTTGTTTCTGGGGGAAAATTAAAATCACTCCAGAATTTGAAATTTAAAAACAAATTGTGATGTCTTTTCAACAATAATTTTATTTTTTGATGTTAACATATTTTTGTTGTTTATAATAAAATTTCGAGTTTTTTTTAAAAATATCTTTTTGAAAAAAAAATGTGCATATAAGAAAATCATATAAATTTCAAACAAATTTTTATGTCATTGTTGCTATTGTTTTTTTATTTTTTATTTTTTTTGATTTGGTTTAAAATTATTTTTTATTATTTTTTTTTTTTGATTTTTTTTTTTTAAAATTTTTTTTTTTTTCATTTACATTTTTAATTTACATCTTTTCATTTCTCTATTTTTTGTTTTGTAGTGCATCAAGTTTGTTTGTATTATAAACTTTAAAAAGAAAAAAAAATGATGCTTGGTTCAAGAGTAAATTTAAAACATATTAAACCAAATAGATTATTTAATAAAAATATTTTAAATAATGCAAGCATAACTACATCAAAATTAACAATACCAATCTCATCATCTATTAAAGCCAAATCAAATAATGTTAATAGTAATTTATATTCAAAATCAATTTTTAATCAAATTTTAAATAATAACAATAGCTATAAAAGATTTTATTCAACTAACGAACAAAAACAACAAGAACAACAAGAACAAAAATCTCAACAACAACAACAACAAAAAGAAGAAAAAGTTAATGAAGATGAAGAAATTGAACAATCAGAACCAAATAAAAAAGTTGGTAGATGGTTATTATTCTCATGTGGTTTAGTTGGTGCAATGATTGTAATTGGTGGTATTACACGTTTAACAGAATCTGGTTTATCAATGGTCGAATGGAAACCAGTTGTTGGCACAATTCCACCATTAACACAAGAAGAATGGGAGGCAGAATTTGAAAAATATAAACAATTCCCAGAATATAAAAAATTAAATATGGGTATGACATTAGACGAATTTAAACAAATCTTCTTTTGGGAATATTCACATCGTTTATTAGGTAGAGTCATTGGTGTTGCATTCTTTTTCCCATTTGTTTATTACTTAAAGAAAGGTTATATCGATCGTTCATTAGCTAAAAAATTATCAGTTGTATTTTTAATGGGTGGTGCCCAAGGTGCACTTGGTTGGTATATGGTTAAAAGTGGTTTAGACGAAAAATTAATTCAAGGTGAGGTACCAAGAGTCAGTCAGTATAGATTAGCTGCTCATTTAGGCAGTGCATTTGTCATTTATACCGCTTTGTTTTGGTTTGGTTTAGGTTTAGTTAGACCAGGTCAATTATCTGTTTCCATGATCAAACAAATTAAAGCCGCTATCGCTTCCAATCCAAATCTTCAAAACTTTGCTCCAAAAATGAAGAAATATTCTCACGCTGTAGCTGGTCTCATTGGTGTCACTGCCATGTCTGGTGCTTTTGTTGCTGGTCTCGATGCTGGTTTAGTTTATAACACTTTTCCAAAGATGGGTGATGATTGGATTCCAGATGATATTATCAATCCAAAAATTAAACCAGCCTATAAAAACTGTTTTGAACACGATGTAACTGTCCAATTCCAACATAGAGTTCTTGCTTGTATTACCTATGGTTCAATTCTTGCCCTTACCGCTTTCGCCTATCGTGGTCGTAAAGCATTATCACCAAAAGCTCGTTTAGCTGTTAATAGTTTAGCTGTTATGGGTACTGCTCAAGTAATTTTAGGTATTTCAACTCTTTTAACATTTGTACCTGTTTCACTTGCCGCCTCACATCAAGCAGGTTCATTAACTCTTTTAACAATTGCTACTTGGTTATTACGTGAATTAAAGAAATTACCAAAATAAAATAATAAATAATAAATAACAAATAAAAAGCCCCAAATAAATGGTTTATTTTATTTAAAAAAAACAATTGATCAATTTGAAAATTATTATTTTTTGATTTAAAAAAAAAAGAATATTTTAATTTATTGTTTTGATTTTTTAATTGCTTTCATTTTATCTAATAAAACTCTTTGATCTCTAAAAATATTTGAAGTAACTTTTTTACATAATGATCCAAATTCGAAATTTTCTTCTTTGCTATTTAATTTAGTTTTTGATTGTTTAATAATTTCTTCGATACCTTCTTTATATGAAACTAAAATTCAAAGTTGGATTAATATTAAATAAAAAAATATTATATATACAATATAAAAAAATATATGATACACTTACCATATTCACTATGTTTTTCAAATAATGGAATAAACTTTTCCAACTCTAAAATAATTTGATCTCTTTTAACAGTTTGCTCTTGAATTTGTTTTTCAGCAGTTTCTTTATTAGTGTTTGGTTCATTTGATTCGAGGTAGAAATTAAGAGTATAAATTGATTGAACTGGTTGGCAAATTGAGGTCTAATTATAGAATTGGAAGCTATTAATATTTAAAAAAAAGGTTCACAAAATAAAAGATAATTGATACATACAACAACTTTTTTAACATTTCCTAATTCTTCTCTGAGTTTTTCTACTTCTCTATATTCTTCACCATAATCTTCTTTAACTGGTTCTTCAGTTTGAATTGGACGACTCATCCAATCGGCATGAGTTTCCATACCTGCTGGGATAACTTTACCACCTAATGGTACAAGAGTTTGTTCACCTTCCATCTTTAAAGAATTTCGAATTATATATAATAAATGTAAATTTTGGGAAACAGAATTTGGAATGAAAAAACTAAAAAAAAAAAAAAAAAAAAAAAGATTTTTTAATTTTATTTTTTTTTTATTTTTTTTTTTTTATTTAAATTTCACATATTTTTCATTTATAAAACTATGAATTTTATCTTTTTTTTTTTATTTTATTTTTTTATTATAATTTATCAATAATTACAATTATTGGTTTTTATTATTATTATTAATAATATTATAAAAAATGAAAAAAAAAAAAAGATATTGAATAAATAAATACAAAAGAAAAAAAAAAAATTATGTTTTTGAAAAAATTAAAATTAATTTTTTTTTTTTTTTTTTTTTTTTTTTTTTTTTTTTTATATTTTTAAAAAGAAAACCTATTTTTTTATTTTTATTATTAATTTAAATTTTATTAATCGAAAAAAAATGGTAAATTTTACTTTGTTATAATTTAAAATTAAAGATTTATATTAACACTTTTATTATTTATAGCAAGAGTTACGTGCCCAATTAGATGAATTTTTAGGAAAAGATAGAAATTTACTTGTAAGTATTAAAATATTCTTTCTATAAAACAACATGTTAATATATACTTAATTTCTTTTTTATTTATACAACAACAACAGCCAAAAGATAGAGTTAAAGTTGAAAACGACTTTACCGACCCCGATATATGTAAGTTTTATTTATGTGGCTTATGTCCACATGAATTATTTACAAATGCAAATATTCGTGATTTAGGTCCATGCTCTAAACTTCATGACGAAAATTGTGTTAAACAATACCAAAATTCTAAAGAAAAGTATGATTATGAATTTGAATGGGTTCGTTTAATCGAAGGTTTAATTTCAGATAACGATAAAAAGTAAGTAAAAACAATAGTTTCAAAACTAATTATTTCTTTTTATACTAAACATTTAATTAACAACATCTCTATCAATAGAATTAAAAGAAATAAAGAAAGATTACTTCAAAATCCAAATGGTGATGCTAATCACCATGGGGGTGCACCAACCCAACTAAGTATTAGCCAACTTGATGATGAAGAGGGTGGATTAGAAAAAGAAGTACCAAATAGTAAAATTGCTGAATTGGATTTAAAGATTCAAGAGCTTTTAAAGAAATCCGAAGAATTAGGTGAAGAAGGTCAAATTACAGAAGCTCAAGCTTTAATGACCCAAGCTGATGAATTAAAAAATCAAAAAACTGAATTAGAAAAGGTAATTATTTATAAATTTTTTCTTTTTGCCTTTTTTCTTTTTTCTAACTTGTTTTTTTTTTTTTTTAATTTTATAGATAGAGCAAGAAAAGAATGAAAATAAAAGAATGTCAGTTTGTGAAATATGTGGAGCTTTATTATTTGTTGGAGATAAAGAAAAAAGATCAATTAGTCATCTTGAAGGTAAAAAACATATAGGTTTTCAAAAAATTCGTGAAGTAATGGACGAGTATTACAAATCTGGCAGAAGAGCAAGCGTAGGTAGACCCGATAGTTTTAGAGACAGGGACGATAGAAGATATAATGATTATGATCGTAGAGGTGGTGATAGATATAATAACAGGGATTCAATTTCAACAGCACCAGCACCACAATACGGCCACAATGATAGAAGAGGTGGTAGCGGTAGAGGTAGGGATTACAGTTATATTAGTGGTGGTAATGGTGGTAATAATGGCAGAGATTATAGAGATAATAGAGATCACAGATATGACGAACACAGAAAGAGAGATAGAGATTATTATGAAGATGATAGAAGAAAAAGACAAAATAGAGACTATTAAACTTAATCTTCTTTATTTCAACCAAATCAAATGTAAACTCAAATATTCAAAGCCTTAAAAAAATATCACAAAAAAAAAAATTTAAAATAAAAACTAAATGGTAAACCTAAGGTAAAACTTTTTTTTATTATTAAATATTTTTAACTCTTTTTTTAATTAGTATAACTCTTTTATTCAATAATATTCAAGAAAATTTAATTTAAAATAAAGGTAACAAATAATTTTCTTTGACAAAGTTTTTTTTATTATTTAAAATACTAATGCAAAAAAAAAGAAAAAAATAAAAAAAGAAAATACAAATAAAAATTATCCATTTAAAAAAGAAACTATTAAAATAAATATTTATTTTACAATTTTATTTAAAAACCTTTTAAGGATTTAAAATTTTTTTTTTTTTTTATTTATTTATTATTATTTGTTTTTATTATTTTATTTTTATTATTATTATATTTATCTATTTATTCGTTTTGTTCAAGTTCGAATGGATCATGTTCATCGTCAGATAATAGTTCTCCAATATTATCTAATAATTCTTCTACTTCAGCTTCTTTTCTAAGTTGTTTGATATTATTATAATTTTTCCAAGCTTTTTGAATTGTTCTGGCAGCTTTATCTTTTTCAGGATTAAATGTTGATTGTTCAGGAGATTCGGTTGGAATTGGGACAGTCGATGTAGCTGGGGTAGAGTTATTACTTAATGATGAACCAGTGGAAGAGACAGGAGATATTGGTTGATTCTTAAGTATCTTTTGTTGTTCTCTCTTTTTAGCCTCACCATAAATATCTTTGAATTCTTGAAGAATATATTGAACGTCATTTTCATCACCAAATTCTTTATCTTTATTTGTCTTTGGAATCTCCATACTATCTTTTTCGTGAGGTTCATCTTTTGAGGAAGATGCATCATCTTTTTTATCCTCCTTTGCTTTCTTTTTGTCTTCTTTTGCTTTTTTTTCTTGTTCTTTCTTTTCTCTTTGTTGTTGCTTCTTATCTTCTTTTTCTTTTGCCAATTCTTCTTTTGTTTTTTTACCTTTCTTTTTGTTATCTTTTGTTTTCTTCTTTTTAATAAATACAACAGTTCCAACCAATAGAGCAGCAAATACAACACCACCAATAACTGGACCAATAATAATCCATATATTAGTTGAGGATTTAGCAAATTCTAAAATACCAAACTCGGTAAGATGGCTACATTTACAATGAATTGATCCTGATTTCTTTTCAGTGCTACAGCCTTCGGTTGACCATTGTAATTTATTTTCATTCCACCATGCACATTTATGTTCTTTGTTATTATTATCAATTGCACCCATGTTGATAGAAATTGGATTCTTAAGATTATTAATTGAAAGTGGGGAGTTATCGTCTTTGTAGAGGCTTAAAGAAACTGTTCTTGGCTTTAGTGTTGAACCTTTTGGAGTTTTATGAGAGATATGAGTATTGGATGGGATTGAAACATATTTAGCTGAAACACCAGCATCTCCTTTAAGTGATTGAATATGTTTGCTTAAAATACCAGATGGGAGTGCAAATTTTGGATCACCTTTTTCACCACCAATTTCTTTTCCATTTGAGTTAAAGTCATGAGGTAAAGCTTTGAATGCTGTAATTGTAAGTCCATTACCAGATACTGATATTGGTTCTTCGCCATCAATAGTACGATAAAGGAGACCATCAGCGAGTAAATATGATACTGTCAAAATCTTTGATGAAACATTAATTGCTGTTTCTACATAGTCTGGATTGATTCCTGTAACTTGATCTTTTATTTGTAAATCTACATTACCTAAGAAACTAGCGGATAAAGCGAAATCACTTTGTAAAATTGGGGCTTTTATCATTAAAGGACCAACTTTCTCCATAACTTTCATTGAGTCTTGAAGAGATTTTGGATGAACCACTGTAGAAAGATCAGTGGATGTACAAATAAGATCTACAATTGAAGAGATACCATAGGCAGAAAGAGTCTCTTGTTGATTGATTTTACCCAAAACCATAGTGACACCAGAAGATTTTAATTGGGTGGCTCTATTTACAACTTCTGCTTCAGTTGCTAATTTAGAGTTTGATTTTGGTTTGGAAGATAAATAGGAATTAGCAATTTTTACACCTACACTAAGTTGATAGATATCAATTGATGAATTTGTCATAATACCAGTTAAGAAATTAATAACTCTTTCTGGGTCATTGATTTTTTCAACTTTAATTTTACATTCTTTTGTGGATGGTATATCGTTGCCTGAATAAACATAACCAATAATTGTGATATCTCCGGGTGGTAAATAGGTAATAATTGAATTGTCTTCAGATTTATCACCTAATGAAACTTCTGGAGTATTTCCAATACGATATCTGAATACATATCCCTTAATTCCAGTATTTGAAGTCCAATCCTTTGACATTTCGATAGAGTATTGGTCAATAACGGTACCGCTAGTTTGATGACAAATAATATCTCCACCGGTTGGTGCTGCTTCGGTTTTAAATGTTACTGATGCAGAACCTTTTTCGCCACTAACCTTATCTGTTACTGTAATAGTAAAGGTATATAGGCATGAAGGACCAAGAGAGCCAGCTTTTAAAACTAAATTTCTTCCATTCAATGGAGTACTTGCAGCTGCCGATAAAGGATTTATTTCTAGTGTACCTTGATCTTTACTCCATTGATATTGAAGATTTGAGGGATTTCCAGTATAACCAGTGATAATGGATCTTAAAATTAACTTCTCGGTTGGATTAATATAGGTTGGGAGTAATGATTTATCAATTGAGATATCGAGGAATGGTTTGTTTGTTACCTCAATTGATGTTGTTGCGGACCCTGATCTTGAGGGGTCGTCAATTGGTGCAACTTCAACAGAAAAATAATATAAACCAACTCCAAGTGAAGAGGTACTAATTTCAATAATTGGATCTGATGGTAAAGGATTGATACCACAATCTTTATTAGTACGTTGAACAACACATGACCATGTATAGGTGAAAGAGTCAGTTGATGTAACATTATTAGTTGGATCTATTGATGAAGAAGCATCCAAAGTAATTTGTTTGTTCAATGAGAATTTTTTATCACCTCCTTTAATATTGGCAATTACGGGTATACCCCCTACAATAATTGTAACAGTAGCATAATTTGAAACAGTACCGGATGTTGCTGTAAGTGTAACAGTATAATTTGTATTATAAACCCATGAAGAAGAGGGAACATTGAGTACCTTATTATTTAGAGCACTTTCTTTTATTACGATTTCGGGTGAGATTTCCCATTTATAGGTTATTGTTTGGGAAGCTGTATCATTTTTTGTTGAGCATCCGCTGAGTGAAGCATTACCGATAAGACTAAGGTCACTTGTGCCAGTTTTAATGACGGGTGGGCCTTCAATATTAACGTACAATACCGGACCATTTTGTTTAGTTACTGTAACACTGGAACTATCAGAATAACCCAACCAATTTTTAGCCTCTAATGTAAAGACATATTCGCCTTCACTTAAAAGATTGTTTGGAATTGTAATTTTGTTGACACTTTTAGCTAAAAGTTGGTTTAACTCTTGATTATTATCTGCACCACCACCACTAACACTCCATACATAAGTTAATGGTTTACCATTATCACCAGTTGTATGAGTTGCATCTAAAACAAGTGGGTCACATGCATCGATAATACGAGGTGCTTTGAGAATTACTTTTGGTGAGACTTCTTCAGCTGGTTGAACTGTAACTGTTTGGAATTCATTGGTATCACCATCGACCGAGGTAATTCCACCACCCAAAAACTCTAATTGAGAATTCATTTCAACACTTGGACTACCACCATAGGTTACCATTAAAATAGATGGGCCTGTCCATTCACATTTAACCGAACTACCACCACCTAATAACTGAAGTGAATTTCCAGAAAATATTTTATAACACGAACTTTCAGCTTGATTTGATGGCTTGGTTAGAATACAACTAAGATATTCAGCAGTGGCACCAAGATTACATGACTTTACAGCTATTTTAGATTCATAATCGAATGCTTCCATAAGAGTTGCAACTGAACCATCATGGCCCTTAACAGAGAGATCTGCTGTTCCATTAGATGATGATTCTGGTGTAGTACAAGTTAAAATTGAATCTGTTTTTACTTTTGGATTAAGACACGAAGCACCACCCAATAAAACACTAGTTACACCACAGTTGAACCCATTACCATTAATTGTAATTAATGTACCACCTGATGGAGAGCCAAATCTTGGTTGAACAGATGATAAGGTAATGTTGCATTGTGAATTGAGGGCAAGTTTACTAGAGTGACGAACAGCGTTTGAAGCTAAAACCTTTAATACTGGAACATGACCATTTGATAAAACTTGAGAGAATGGACGAATATAACGCATTTGATTTGATTTTGAGTCTGTATTGAAAATCATTTGGTTTTCTGGATCATGCATTCTATAATAAAGCAATGGCTCAGTTGAAACAGAGAGCTTGTAACCTTCAATGACCAACTTTGCTAAAATTTCATGATCTTCTAAACCAACGCCATATTCTTCTGTGAAGCCACCAATAGATTCGAATGACTTTTTTTCAATGAAAAAGTTTGCATCACCAAAACAATTCTTAAAGAGACCAACAGAAAGGGATGGACCTAATGGAACCCATTGTCTTTCGATAACGACTTGTTCAGAAATTGGCGATAAAGATGAATTGAAAATTGAATGAGCAGCGGTTACAACATTAGATTTAGTATTGGTGGCGATTTTGACATAGGTTGAAATTGTATTAGAGTACAAATAGTTATCATCATCAAGGAATAAAAGATACTTTCCATTTGCTTCTTTTGATGCAGCATTACGAGCGGCACCTAAATATCTATTTTCAGTTTGAATAATTTTCCAACCATTATATTTGAATTTGTTTTCTAACGATTTGATGTAGTCGAGAGCATCTTGATTAGAGCTACCATCATCAACCAATATAACCTCATAGTTTAAGTAGTCCTGATTTTCGATTGATTCCAATGCTTGTTTTAAGTAAAATGGTCTATTAAAATGAACAATGCATATAGAGACCAATGGTTCACCTTCGGATATTGCAATACCACTACCTGATGTCATATTTCCTTTGAAATCATTAAATAAAATACCAGTTTCTTTTTGTTTCTCTTCTTGTTGGTTAATTATGAACTTGTAAAAATTTAACCAAGTTTGTTCAGATTTATCTTTGGTGAACAAGGGTTTGACAATCTTGTGAGATGAATCTGGACTATTTAAAATTGAGAAAATTTTATTCATTAAAGAGAAAGAGCTTCTTGAACTAAAAAGAACTTCCTGTTGGTCATCTTTGTTGATTAATGGAATCATTGAGGACTGTGAACTTGCAATAAATGGAATACCCATATAAAGACATTCGTATAAAGTATATGGAGCATTATCTTCTAATGATGGGATAACAGCAACTTTATCAAGTCCAGCTGAGAGATATTCGATGGCTTCTGATGAGGACATTTCAGTTAAAAACGAAACTTTAAATGGCCATGATAAAGAACGATCTTTAAGATACTCTATTGAGTCGATAGAATTGATGGTTGATGAACGACCTAAAAATGAAACTTTGATTTTTGGTTTATCGTCAAATAAATTTGAATGTTGATCTACTAATTGATCTAAAGCATCACAAAACAATGCCAAACCCTTTCTTTTTTCTAAACGGCCAAAAAATACAAACTCTTTAATTGAGCTTGATTTTGAATCTTTTTGAGTTGTTAAAGATGTTTGTTTTGGTGGGAGGAAAGGTAAAAGATAAAGATTTGATTGTGGGATTGTCCATCCAGCTTCGGTAATTAACCAGTTGACAATATAATTACTTGGAGTCCAGATGATATCGGCCATTTCAACAGACTTTCTTTCCATGAAATCAAGTTCGAGTTGGTCATTTTGAAGCGAAATCTTTTGGTTTTGATTTGATTTTGATACCCAAACAGATGGACCATGAAGACCTACTACAATGGATGTTGAATTGAAATATAAACCATTTTTCTTTGCTAAACAACAATAATAAGCCATACCCTCAAAATCTGGGAAATGTAATATATCAAATGATTGGCTCTTTAAATATTGATAAACCTGATACGATTTTCTAACAAATAATGGATTGTCTACTCGAACAGTTGGATTTGGTAAGTGAACTAAATTAATACCTCTTCTCTTTAAATCAACTTTCCACTCATAGAAACTCTTTCTTTCTGGTGTTTCGTCTCTTGTATAAATAACTGTTACATCATAACCCTTTTCTTTTAAAAACTCTGAAAGAATTGAATAGACTGTACCAATACCTGATGTTGAATGCATACCTTCAAAGCTTGAAACAACAATACCAACTTTAACTTTATTATCGCTGACATTATTATCATTAATTGTATAGAGTGTATTGTTACTATTTATATTATTACTGTTGTACCATTCCAAACTGTTGAAATTTGTAAAATTTGTAAACTGTAAATTATTTAATTGATTTAAAATATTTGTTAAGTCACTTTCGTAATCAATGTTATTTATACTTATATCGCTATTTTAAAATTATTTCGATTAGTATTTATATAATTATACTTTTTTATAATCTCTTTATTATTTTACCTTATAATTGATTCATATTCTTTTTTAAGAATAGATATATCATAGTTTTTATAAATATTTGAGTTTCTGTTTGTATTTCCCCCCAAATCTTTAAAAACAAATGAAAAAATAAAAATTATTAAATTTTATAAAAAAAAATTGAAATTAGTAAAAATAACAAAAAAATTGTTAAAAAAAATAAAATAATTACCTATTTGAAAAGTGAATTTGGGAGAAAAAAATAAAAATAAAATAAAAAAAATAAAAAGTTTTAACATTTTATTTTTTATTATTTTTTTATTATCTTTTGATTCTTTTTTTTCTTTTTGTTATAATTTATTAAAATTAAATCTAAATATTTGAAAAAAAAAAAATTATATTTTAAAATATATTTTAATTTTGAGTAATGTTACTAGTGTATTTTTATAAACAAAACATTATTTCTACACATATAAAATATATATAAAAATATCTAATTGTAATGTTATTTTATTATTATTATTTTTTTCGAAAAATAAAACAATTAAAAAAATATCAACACAACATTAACACAAAATAAAAAAATATAAAATAAAAAAAAAAAAAAAATATTAACTAAGGGAAACAAAGACTATTTAATAATAATTTCACACACACATTGAACCACATACCACACAATTTATTCTTACAATGATATCTTTTTTTTTTTCCCTAACTCTTTTATTTAAATAATAATTAAGAATGAAAAATTAAATAAATAACCATACAAAATAACTGTATATTTTATTTTATTGAGAACTATGTGTGTTGACTATCTTTTATTTATTTTATTTTATTTGTGTGTGGGGTATTGAAAATTGTATAATTTTTTAATATATATTGAAAATTATTTGTTTTTACTTTTTTATTGAAATGTTAAACCCAAAAAAAAATAAATTAAATAAATATTTTAATGGGTGTGAATTATTTTTTTTTTTATATTACTTTTAATATGGGCATGTGAATTTTATTTTAAATATTATCTTACATATAATTAATTTGAATAAATATAATTAAATATTTATAATAGTAAAATAGCAAAAAAAAAAAATTATTTATATAAAATGTAAATAAAATAATAAAAAAAAAATATTTATTTATTTAAAAATAAAAATTATATAATTGGAAATCGATTTTACATTTATAAAATTTTTATAATTTGATTAATATTTTAACTATATTTATCTTTGATTTTTTATTTGAAACAATCCAAAAAAAGAGAGAAAAAAAAAAGAAAAATTAATAGATTGTTTTATAAAACAAAAATAGATGTATATCTATTTAATAAAAAATTATACTATATTTAGATTTTATTTTAATATTTAATTTATTTGGCTTTGTTTTGTGCTTCTTTAACTAAAGTCTTTTCAAATTCGTTCTTTGGTTCGATGGAAGCGGCGATTTTGTAAAATTCTTTAGCTTTTGGAGTATTTTTAAGTTGGGTGTAGGAATCACCAATGAAAATAGCATTACGAATAAGATTTGGATCGGCTTCATATGCAGCTAAAAAGTATTTAAGAGCTTCGTCATAAGTTGAAGTTGGTGGGGTACCGAATAAAGCAGAGGCGATACCTCTTTCAATGAAACCAATTGAAGCAATGGAGAAGCACCATCTACCTAATAAATGAAGAGTGGTTGGATCTTTTGGTTTTAATTCATCAGCTTTAACAGCATGTTCCTTAATTTTGAATGCATTGGCAATTTTTTCTTTTGAACTGACATGGTCACCTAATGCTGATAAACTGATAGCAACCCACTTTAAAAATATAAATTAGTATTATTAGTATTATTATGATTAAATTGGTTTAAAATATACATACTTTGTGAGCAGCCCAATGGTTTGGATCAGCAGTAATAGCTTTATTAGCATATTCGACAGAGGTTTCAACAAATTGTTTCTTTTGTGCTTTATCGTTGGTTTCTTCATTTTTGTCAAAGTAAGCTCTTGAAAGACGCCATAATATTTCTACATTATTTGGTGAATTTTTATCAGCTTCGGTTAAAGTTTCAAATACTTTAGCAAATTCACCATTTTTATGGAGTTCATCAACATTAGCAATAATTTCTTCTGACATTATTAATCTTTTATCTGTTTATATATTAAATGTGTTGAAAAAAAATAATATAGATTTTTTCAAAAAATTAGAAAAAAAAAATTAATTATTTTGAAAATAAAAAATTTTATTTTTTTTTTAATTTTTAAAATTTTTTTTAAAATAATATAATCTCAAAAGAAATTTCCTAATAGGAAATAGATATTTTTTTTTTTTTTATGATAAATAATGATTATAATATAATTAAATTTTATTTTAAATATAATAAAAATATAACTAAATACTTTTAATAATTTCAAGTATAATTATAATTAAAATAAAAATTATCAATATATTATAAAGCGGGACAAACACACATGTGTGTTTTTATTTTTTTAAATATTTTTTTGTCATACGAGACATTTTTATTCGAAAAGTTTTTTAATTTTTCCTTTGATTTTATTATCCCAATTTTTAAATAATAAAAGAATTTCGTATTTAAAAATAAAGATAATACAGAGAATAAAACATGAATA
The DNA here is from genome assembly GCF_000190715.1 of Dictyostelium purpureum. Lineage (NCBI taxonomy): Eukaryota > Evosea > Eumycetozoa > Dictyosteliales > Dictyosteliaceae > Dictyostelium > Dictyostelium purpureum. The sequence continues at coordinate 46,277 of NW_003519418.1, read as the reverse complement.
AAATTTAAAAAAATCTATATATAAATGAAGTAAAAAAAATAAAAAATATAAATAAAATAAATTTTAAAAAAAACACATCACTTTTTAAAATTTTATTGTTCTTTGGAATGTTAATTTGATAATAATATTGGAAAACAACGATGTCTTTAGGGTTTGAAATAACAAAAAATTAATTTAATAAATTATTTTGATAAAAAAAAAGATTTTTTTAAAAAATCCAATCTTTTTTTTTATAATATCTAATTTTTTTAATAGTTTTTATCATTAATCTTTCTGCTATAAAAAAAGATTTTTTTTTATTTATTTTATTTTTCATTATTTAAATACAGACACAAACAAATTATATATAAAAATGAAATTACTAATTGTTTTATTATTAGTAATTGTAAATAGCTGCTTTATAAAAGGGTCACAATTATTTGCAAATTTTGAAGGCTCATTCCAAGATAATCAATGTACTTCTGCAAATAAAAACGGCGCTGGTTTCTCATTAGTTATTGGCCAATGCCTAACAGTATTTGGTATATTGGAATATAACAACCCATTCCCAAACACCACCAATTGGTTTTTAAGTCTTAGCGAAGATAAAAAAACATTAGAAATCAAACATTTTGAAGATCTCGATTGTGGAGGAACACCATTAAACACTCAACAATATACTACTCAAACAGGTTGTGTCGAAACTCCACCAATTTTACTTGCAAATAACTCTCTTTACGGTTTTCCCCAATTTTCAAAATTATCATTTGGTACCGATAAACCAATCTATGCTTCCGACTCTATCATCTTTTCATTATACAACTCTGATGATACCCCTACTTGTGATTGGAATGATTTAGTTTTCTCAGTTGCCTATGCTAGCGGTGCCACCATTTACGAATCAGGAGATATTTCTATCAAAGTCAAATGTAACCAAGTTTCCCAAGCTATGATGTTCAAATGCAATAACAACGTTGGTGATTGCCATCAAAGTTTCATTGATAGAGCATGTACATGTACTGGTGATGTTAGTATCTATTGTAACTAAAAAAAATATAATAAAATAAAAACTATAAAACTAAAAAACTATAGAATTATAACACTATAAAAATATAAAAATAGAAAACTGGTTTATTGGTTTATTTTTTTAATTTAATTTTTTATTTTTTATTTTTTTATTTTTTATTAAAATAAAATAATAAAATTTTAAATTAATTTTAAACTTGATTAAATTCAAGTTTTTTACATTTATTCCTAAAGATTGTATCATCTATTGGAAGCTTTATTATTTAAAATAAAATTAATTAAAATTTTAAAATTTTAAATATTTCTTATTATTTTTTTTGGTTTTTTTTTGGTTTTTTTTTTGGTTTATATTATTTATATTGCGTATATTTAATTTATTGATTTAGTTTTTAAATTTATTTGAATATTCTCTCCATCTCTTCATTGCTTTATTCCAAAAAGATAAAATTGGATGGGATAAACTGTCTAAGGGTCCATTATGGTTTTTGTCCTCTTGATCAAATTCTTTTATTAATTCTTCTTGTTTAGAGTTGATATTCTTTGGAATATTAACAATGAAATGAATATATTGACTACCTGTACCATTTGAATTGACTGATGGAATACCTTTATTTTTGAGAACACGTTTTTCGCCTGGTTGGGTACCTTTTGGTACTTTAAGATCAACCTCACCAGAGAGGGTTGGAATAGTTACAGTGTCACCTAAAATAGCTTGAGCTAAAGTAATTGGAACATCCAAATGAATGTCGTTTCCTTGACGTCTGAAGAGTTCGTGCTCTGATACAGTGACATTAACAAAGAGATTACCTCTACGACCACCCTTAAGACCTGGTTCACCTTGACCTGGTACTCTAATGGAACTACCATTATTGATACCTGGTGGGACTTTAATATTTACAGTTCTTTGACCTTGATTAACACCTTTACCTTTACATGTTGAACAATGTTCTTTAATAACTTTACCACTGCCTTTACATGTACGACAAGTGGATGCCATTTGGAAGAAACCATTACTACGAGTTTGAGTACCTGTACCACCGCAATTCTTACATGTTTGTGGTTTAGTACCTGGTTTAGCACCACTACCATCACATGGTGTACATTTTGAACCACCATAAAATGAAATATCTTTTTCACAACCATTCACTGCTTCCATAAAATCTAAATGTAAATTAACTTGAATATCTGAACCTTGTGTTGATTTACTTCTACCACCACCACCACCAAATAAGTCATTTAAATCGAAACCTCCAAATAAATCTTCAACATTAATATTTTCTCCACCTTGGAATCCACCTGGGAAACCACCTGGAAATCCACCATGTTCCATATTTTCTGCTGTTGCACCTTGATGACCTGCCATATCATAAACTTGTCTTTTCTTATCATCATAAAGTACATCATATGCATTTGAAATTTCTGCAAAATGTTTATGAGCATTTGGATCTCCACTATTTGTATCTGGATGGTATTTTTTTGCTAACTATAATAATTAAAAATATTAATATTAATGAATTTTTTTAAAATTATTATTTATATAATTATTATGATTTTCTTTGTAATGGTATACTATTATTCTATTATTATTATTATTATTATTATTATTTTCTATTTATTTAGTTTTTAATGAACCTACACCATAAAAAGCTTTTTTAATATCTTGTTTTGAAGCATCTCTTGATACACCCAAGACCTCATACAAATCTCTTTTTTCTTCGAAAGATGGTGTACTTGGTCTGAAATGTCTTTTAATATATTGTTGAAGTGGTTGTTCTTGTTGATTTAAAATGCATCTACTTGAAAAAGTTGATCTGTTATTATATAAAAATCTTTTGCTAGTTGTAAAATAACCCCTAGAAATACATTTTTTGTTTATTGTTCTAAGTAAATATTTATTATAATTCATTGTAATTATTTTTTTTGTTTTGTTTTGTTTTGATTTCTTATTATAATGATGATAATTCAAGTTGGAGTCCAATTAAAATCTTCAAAAGGGATTTATTTGTAAGAAATATAACTACTATTGTACAATAGCTATTATTTTAAAAAAAATTATAAAAAAAAAAAATGAATAATAATTATGTATTTTGTCAGTAAATAATTTCGAATCGTTAAAATAAAAAATTAAAAAAAAAAAAAAAAATTTTTTTCAAATTTTTTATTTTTTATTTTTTTTTATATTTTTTTAATTAATTTTTGACTTACCATAGCGAAATACGAAAAAAAAAAAAAAAAATAAAATAAAAAAAAAAAAATAAACAACAGAAAAAAAAAAAAAAAAAAAAAAGAAAAAAAAAAAAAAAAAGAAAAAAATTAAAAATTTTAATGAAAAATAAGTTAAATATAAACAAAATTTATCATATGATTTTCAGGAATTAAACACCACACCAATTTTTTTATTTTTAATTTTTTTTTTTTTTAAAAAATAACATTGTTGCAAATTACCAAAAAAGGTTAGTTTATTGATTAATTTATTTATTATTTATTATTTTTAAGATGAGTCTGTTGAGTTATATATCGAGTCGCATTCATCTTTCATAAAATCTTTATAAACTTCAAACCTGTGATTTAAAGATTTTTCGGTGTGAATTTTCAAATAGGATCCTAATCCACCATCTATACCACTGCTTCCATAGACCACTCTTTTAATTCTACTATGTACTAGGGCCATAGAACACATAACACAGGGTTCTCTTGTTAAATATAGGTGGTAGCCATTTGCCAAATATTGACCTTTATTTACAAAGTTTAAAATGTTGTCATCTTTTTCGTTTTCGTCATCTTCGTCATCGTCGTTTGGTTTAATTCTTTCTTTTGTCTCTTTCATTTTATTTTTAATTTCTATTACTTGGTCAGTTGATAGTTTGTTCATAATTGTCATAATGCAATGTGAAACTATTGGCGAAAGGTATAAGGTTTCTTCAATTTCTGGTGTTTGATCTTCTGAAATTCTATTTGTTAAATCGTAACAATTATTTACTACTTTATTGGTTTCTGGATCAACTAAAACTGCACCTATTGGTTTGTGTCCTCTTGTTTTCGCAATTTTAGCTTGTTCGAGGGCACTCATCATATGAGTTCTCATATTTAATAGCTCTTGTTCGTTTAAAGTTGATACTAATGGAGTGGAGCTAAAAAATAGTAAAAATGAAAATACTAATTAGTATGATGTTATGTAACAAGAGGTTTGTTTATATACTTACAAAAAATGAACTCTGTAAACACATGGCCAAATATTATAATTCCAATCATCCCAAAGACTATAGAGCAATGGTGGATATTTTGGTACTTTTTCGACTAAAACTGTAAATTTATTAATTTTTAAAAATTTGATCAATTGAATTTTTTCATTTGATAACGATTTGATTAAATTTTTGAAATTTTCATTTTCATTTTCATTTTCATTTTGACCATCTATAAGTTCCAATTCTTCTGTTTCTGTATTGTAATTTGCCTTATTTAAAATGGTATCCAACTCTTTGAATTTTGACACACTGCATAGAAATAATTGTAATATATTACTATTTGATTTCTTTTTTATTTTTTTTAAATGATTAAACTCTTCTGTAAAATTGGCAGGTTCTAAAATCTGTGATACTGATTTAATATGTTTATTTGCTGATTGTGGTTCTATTTCTATGATATATACATTCTCTAATACTAGGTTAAACTCTTCAGAATCTTCTAAAACTGGTTTTATCTCTTTTTTTATTCTTTCTAAAAATATAATTTCATCTTCACTTAATTTGCTTCTATCTATTGGTGTTGGTACGGTTAATTGTTTTTGTTGTTCATTTAGTTCAGCTGGTGTTTGTTGATCTTGTAGTTTCTTTTGTTTATTAGTTTTTTGTTTTTGTTTTTCTTGTTTTGATTTTAATTTTTTTTCTTTAAGTTTTAATAACTCATCTTTATTGGAATCTAAAATACAATTTGAATCAGGTATTGGTTTTTCTTTTTCGCCCTGTGTCATTTCTCCATAGTCTCTTTTGCTCATTTAATTGATTGTTATTATTATTATTATAATGATCTGTCACTATTATGCTATTGTAAAAAATATAAAAAAAATAAAAAATAAAAAAAAAAAAGTAAAAAAAAAAATAATTTAAAATTTTTTTTTTTTATAAAAATAAATTTTATTATAAAAAATTTAATATAATTATCTATATACAACACTTATAAAAATAGATAATTTCATTTTTTTTTTTTTTTAAACATTGTTTTATTATTTGTTTAAATTTTTTTTTTTATAAGTATTATGTTAAAAAAAAGATAAGATATTATAGAAATTATTTTTATTAAGATATTTAAAAATAGAATAATGAACTAACAAATACATAATTAAAAAAAATAGTAAAATTATAATAAAAAAACATTTCATATGAAATTTGAAATTGAAAATTAATTTTCAATTTTAATTATTTTTTTTATTTTTTTTTTTTTTTTAAATTTTTTAAAAATTTTTTTATATCATTTTTTTTATATTTTTTTTTTTTGTTTATTTATTTTTTTCAGTACTATTGTTATATAGGTTTTCACTTATATGATTTATAGTTAGATTTAAAATGTTAAATAGATTATCTTTATGTTCAACAAAAAATTTCAATAAAATTAGTCAAGGGTTTTTAAAATCCAAAACTAATGTTTTCGGATCATCAAGTATCAGATCAACCTATTCATCAATTAGATTTTTTTCTACCACTGAAGAGTTACCACCAAGAGAATCTGACCAATTTGATGTTGTTATTGTAGGTGCTGGTCCAGCAGGTCTTAGTGCTGCTATTAGATTTAAACAACTCTCCGAAAAAGCTGGTAAAGACCTTAGAGTTTGTATTGTCGAAAAAGGTGCTGAAGTTGGTGCCCATATTTTATCAGGTGCTGTCATGGATCCAAAGGCTATGAATGAATTAATTCCAGATTGGAAAGAAAAAGGTGTAAGTGTTTTATTTTTTTATCGAAACATAAAATTAATATATTCATGTATTAATATTTATTTTATAATTCTTAGGCTCCATTAATTACTGAAGCAACAAATGATAAATTTATGTTTCTTACAGAAAATAGTTCAATTAGATTACCAACACCAAGATTAATGCATAATGAAGGAAATTATATTATTAGTTTAGGTAATGTTACAAGATGGTTAGCACAACAAGCTGAGGAATTGGGTGTAGAAATTTATCCAGCATTCCCAGCTTCAGAAGTTTTATATGATGAAAATGGTGCAGTCAGAGGTATTGCTACTGCTGATATGGGTATTGGTAAAGATGGTAAACCAACTTCAAACTATGCAAGAGGTATGGAGTTAAATGGCAAACTTACTCTTTTTGCTGAAGGTTGCAGAGGTAGTTTAACAAAAACATTATTTGATAAATTTGATCTTCGTAAAGATTGTTTACCACAAACTTTTGGTTTGGGTATTAAAGAGGTAAGTTAATAACAACATTTTTATAATAATTGCAGTTATATTATTAGATTATTAATTTATTTTATTTTTAGACTTGGGAAGTTTTACCAGAAAAACATCAAAAAGGTTTAGTTGTACACAGTTTGGGTTATCCACTTGATCTTAATACTATGGGGGGTGGTTTTATTTATCATGGTGAAAATAATACAGTTTCATTAGGTTTGGTTGTTGGCTTAGATTATTCAAATCCATATTTAAATCCATATCAAGAATTCCAAAAAATGAAATTACATCCATTTGTTAAAGATATGTTAGAAGGTGGTTCATGCATTCAATATGGTGCTAGAACCATTAATGAAGGTGGCTATCAGTCAATTCCAAAACTTATTTTCCCAGGTGGTGCTTTAATTGGTTGTACCGCTGGTTTTGTCAATGTACCAAAGATCAAAGGTTCGCACTATGCTATGAAGACTGGTATGTTAGCTGCTGAAGCCGCTTTTCCAAAACTTATTGAAGAGGATAGTGAATCCAAGCCATTACTCATTGAAGACTATCCAAAGAATTTAGATAACTCTTGGGTTATTAAAGAATTAAAAGAAGTTCGTAATATTCGTCCAGCTCTTCATTGGGGTTTCATTCCAGGTATGATTTATGGTGCAATTGAAATGTATCTTTTACGTGGTAGAGGACCATGGAGCTTATCTCATGGCAAGGATAACGAAACTTTAACCCCAGCTGCCCAAAGTAAGAAAATCGAATATAAAAAGCCAGATAATAATATCACTTTCGACTTAATGACAAGTGTTATGAGATCGGGTACTGGTCACGAAGAGAATCAACCATCACATCTCAAAGTTGCAGATAGAAAACTTGCTAAAGAAGTTAATTACGATGTTTATGATGGTCCAGAAGGTAGATATTGCCCAGCCGGTGTTTATGAATGGATTGAAGGTGAAAAAGGTCCAACTTTACAAATTAATGCTGCCAATTGTAAGTTTTTAAATAAAATAATAATTAATTATATTCAATTTATTAATATTTTTTTTTTTTTTATCTTTTTAAGGTTTACATTGTAAGACATGTGATATTAAAGATCCAAAACAAAATATCAATTGGACTACACCTGAAGGTGGTGGCGGTGGTCCAGCCTACCAAAGTTTTTAAATTAGATCAGACCAAATATAAATCAGATCATTTTTATTGCATGATGTAAATTTTTTAAATATAAGCAATTCTTAAATTTTATAAAATAATAAAAAATATAATAAAATACATACCTCTTTCTTTATTTTTTTTAAAAAATTCATTTTTAAAAGTTTAGTATATTATAACAAAATATTAGTTTTGGCTATTATACAAAATAAATTTATGTGATGTTTATTTACAAAGTTTTTTTTAATATTGTTTAACCTTTGGTATGGTTTTTTTAAAATATGGAATATTATTTGATTCTTTTAGACGTCTATATGCTTCTCTTATGTGTCTTGGTCTAATTGGGCCATTTTCTCGCCATTCTTCCATTATAGTTCTTGCTAACTCCACAATTTCACCAACAAAAACCTTAGCTATACCACCCATAACAATTGCAGAAGTTTGATTTACAGGTGCACTTAATACACTTTGCATAACCTTTTTAATATTTGCACGTTGGAAACTTGATCTTTTGTAATATTCGAAACGAGTTTGTTGTTCCTCATTGAAATGTTGAATTAGTGTATGCATTTGTGAATTTTCTCTGACTTGCATTTCTGCAAGATTAAATGTTGTTTCATCATCGTCATCATCATCTTTACCTTCGCCTTCTGATGAGTCTGAGCTATCTGAACCTGAACTATCTGAACCTGAACTATCTGAATCTGATTCCGAGTCTTCTTCCGAATCTGAATCTTCTTCTGAATCTTCTTCATCTTCATCATCTGTTGTTTTTTCTTCATCTTCATCTGATGTTGCATCTAAAGGACGTCTATTTGCTCTATTTTTATTTTTTTGGAATATTTTCTTTCTCTTTCTATTTTCTACATCTGAATCATCGTCTTCTTCGTTATCTTCATTATCCTCACTTTCGTCACCCTCTGATTCTTCTTCATCTTCTTCATCTTCCTCATCATTATCGTCATCCTCTGAAGTATCTGTAGCTGCTTTTTTCTTTTTTGCTGAAGATGCTGTTTGGTTTTGCTCTTTTTTTGTTAACTTTTTTGGTGGTCCACCTGCTGTTGACGGTCTTTTCTTTGAAGATGGTTGTTGAGGTGAAGGTAAGTCTAAATTTGTACCTGGTGTTGAGGGTGTTGATGTGATTGATGTAATTGGTGGGGCTACAATTGTGGCTGCTGCCCCTGTTAATGGTGTATTTGTTGTGGATGATGATGTTGAGGTTGTTGTAGTTGTGACCCCCCCATTTGCTGCCGCTGCTGCTAATTGTTTTTTAGTTGGTTTCTTTTCTTTCTGTGTTTTGGGTTCTTTTGGTGTTTTAGGTTCTTTCGCTTCTTTAGATACTTTAGGTTTCTTTTCCCTTGGTTCTTTTGGTGTTTTTGGTTCTTTAGGTGTTTTTGGTTCTTTAGGTGTTTTTTGTACTTTTGGTTCTTTTGGTTTTTTCTCTTTTTTCTCTACTTTTGCCTTAGCTGTTTTTTTTTCTTTACCTTCCATCGATGATTGGGATTCTGACATTTTATGTTTATAAAATATATAAATTTAATTTAAAAAAAAATGAAATGAAATGAAAAAAAATTATTAAAAAAAAAAATTATTTTTAAAAAAAAAAAAAAAAAAAAAAAAAAAAAAATAACAATTAAATAATTGTTATTTTTATTAAACTTTATTATATGGGTAAAAATGTTATTTTCTTCTTTAAGAAGAAAATAATTAACTTTTTATTTATTTTACATTGTTTCAAAATCTTTGTAACAATTTTAAAATAATTTTTAAAATTATTTTCAATCATCGATTTGACAATTGAAATGATTTGAATTTAATCTAGGAAGAATTTGTGAAATTAAATAATAGCTTTGTATTTAATTTGATATCTGAATTCTTCCAAAAAAATTATTTTTAGTTTTTTTAAATTGAATATAAAAAAAAAAAATTATTTATATTATTATATGAATATTTAATATGATTAATTTATGATTATCTATATGATTATTTATGTGATTACTTATATGACTATATATTTGATTGTAAAGTATAATTAAAATAATTTATATTAATGGATTGTTACTATAAGATCCATAAGGGCTTGATGGTTCGTGTTCTTGATCTTGGTCTTGTTTTAAATCACCAAAAGAAATTGTTTCATTACTGTTATATGGACTTTGATTTGGTGTAGTTGATTTGGTTATGCTGTTATTATTACTATTGTTATTATTATTATTATCACCACTCGTATTTATTAAACTGCTATTACTACTATTATTTTTACTATTATTACTGCTGGTATTATTTGAAGTTTCTTCAAAATTTTTTAATAAATTATTATCTATGATAAAAAAAATTGGATTAGTATAATATATTATAAAATCTATAAATTAAAATAATTAATAATAGTTACTCCAAATTAATGGTTGCTCTTCATGTCTGGGATATGTAAAGCCTAAAATATTTCTTGGTTTGCTTCTTGAGGTGATAATGTTACCAGAGTGTTTATTTGTGTATACAACAGGTGAACGAATTTTATCAAACTTGTCAGGTTTGAACTCGGTAATTTTTTCAGTATTTTCGAAATAGGTTGTATCGAAATCATCTTGAAGCAATGGCACAAATGGAGGATCGAGTTCATGTAAGTGACCCCATGGTACACCTCTAAAGAATGGATGAGCTTTAATACTTTCAACACCTCTCTCACCTGCACCTAAACGATGTTGACCATCAGTAATTAAACCAGAAATTAAGTCCCAAAGCTCATCAGAAACTCCTTCTGGTCTTTGAAGCATAGTTTTCCATTTCAATACTGTTTCCATTACTTCCTCTGGTGAATCTCCATCGAATGGTGGTACGCCAAATATGAATTCATAAAACATACAGCCTAAAGACCACCAATCCACTTCATCACCATAACCACTTGTTGCCTGTAAAACTTCTGGTGCCATATAGAAAGGACTTCCTACAACGGAATATGCTAAACGAGCAGCAGCACCCAAGTCTTTGAATGATCCAAAATCTGTAACTGAAGAATTTAAAGCAGCATTACCAAATTTCATTGGAGTATGCTCAATGGAACTTGTTAAACTAGTATTTGCACCCTTCATATAACGTGTTATAACATTTTTACTTAAACCAAAATCGGCCAATTTAACGTGACCATTACGATTAATAAGGAAATTCTCTGGCTTTAAATCTCTGTGGCAATAACCTAATTGATGGCAACTATCTACAGCTTCTACCATTTCGGCCATATAAAATCTAGCAGAGTCTTCGTCTAATGCATTCAATGCACTTAATAATGATCTTAAATCTCCACCTGGGACGTACTCCATTGCCAAATAAAGATATTGTTCATCTTGAAATGAATAAAGTAATGAAACTATCCATCTATGATTTTTTCCTTGTGCTAAAATATCTCTTTCGTTCTTTATATGGGACACTTTATTTCTTGACCAAATTAAATCTTTCGACATTCTCTTTAATGCAACGATTTCGCCGGTATCATTCTTTTTTGCTAAAAATACTTGACCAAACCCACCTTCGCCAATCTTTTCAATTAATTTAAAATCGATTATTGATACTGGTGGATAGTGCGATTTGGTTTGAGACGATGGTGATGGTGATGGTATGACATAATTATTATTAATTTGTAAATAATCAATATTACCAGATTTTTTTAATTGACTATTAATATTACTAGTATTATTATTATTATTTTTAACAGGTGTTATTATATTATTATTATTACTACTATTATTATTATTATTATTATTATTATTATTAGTATTAGTATTATTGATACTATTATTATTGTTTAAACTATTATTATCGTTATTATTTAAAATGTTTGATGTATTGCTACTGCTTATTGAACTTGAATTATTACTATTATTTAATGATTCAATAATTGATATATTATGTAATGGTGGTGGAGTTGTTGGTGAAGGTATTTTAGTTGAATTTGATGGGGATTGATTTGGAGAATATAATACATTTTTAGAATTCGATCTAGTTCTTTGTAGCAAGGGTCTTGATGAAAATGTTGGTGAAGGTTGTGGTGACTCCTCTTTAATTGGAGAAAAGGTTCCATTTGAAACTATTGAGGTATTACTATTATCTATATTATTACTTATTGAAAAATTATTTGTACTATTATTAATTAAGTTTACATAATCTTCCATTTCCTTTTCTTTTTTTGATTTTTCTTCTTTTTCTCTAAGCTCTTGTTTTAATTTTTCTTCAACAATTTTTTTATTAATATAATATAAATTATCATTATTGTTATTACTATTACTGCTACTAAAATTACATTCGTTTATATTATTATTGTTTGATGAAGAAAAAACAGTTGAACCATTTGGTGTGTGAATTACATTATCTAATTTTAATGCATTTAAATTTGGTACTAAAGAATTTGTTGGTGAGGTTTCTTTCAATAGCGTAAATGGCCTCTTGAAGAAATCGTCATCTGGAGATACGACGCCATATGGTATAGGTGAAAGAGGAGGTGAAGATTTGGCCTTCTCGTGCCTAATTAAACGTTTGGAGCTTGGTGAATCGTAGGCTCCACTATTACCCATACTACTTGTTGAGTTTATAAAATTAATGTTGCTACTATCTCCTATACTACTATTAAAACTGGTTTGAATACTATTATTGGTGCTATATGTTATAAAATTACTACTATCTCCTATACTACTATTTATGCTACTATTTATACTACTCCCAACATTTGTATTAATACTATTTGCTATCGATCTACCGCCACTATTATTATTGCTATTATTGTTACTGTTATTGTTTATATTGTTATTATTATTGTTATTAAGTAATGACTGATATGACGACGATTTTGAAAAAAATCCAATTAATCTTCTTGGTGAATTTAAACCTTTTGGTGATGAAATAAAAGGTGGTGATGATCCATTTGGTGAAGCTATAATTGGTGAAATTACATTTGGTGATGCGTTTGGTGATCCATTATTAGTGGTAGTGGTAGTGGTGGTGGTGGTGGTGGAATTATTTATTATAGAGTTTTCTGAAATTTCTGGCAAAAGACTTGAGGGCTTTGCATCCATTAAAGATGGTATAATAATTGATGAATGAGATGATGTTAAATATTTTGGTGAATTTGGATCATTTCTAGAATCATTACTATTGATTATAGTTTGTCTTTGTGATAGTGGACTATTATTATGATTATTATTATTATTATTACTATTCTCTATAATACAACTATTTTTTAAAGGTGATAATGGTGATGATGGCTTTGAAATTGAATCGGATGATTCTTTTAAAGAAAAAACCATTTGATACGGAGTATAAAAAATTTAAAATAATGATTTTTTTTAATACCAAAAAAATATAAAAAAAAAAAAAATAAAATACACACAATGTTTAATTAATATTGTTAATAAAGCTTTATATTATTGTTTGTTTTTCTTTATTATTATTATTGTTGCTTGTTATTATTGTTGTTAGTTATTAAAATGAATATATTATAAAAAAATTTTCATTAACGAATTATTTTAATATTTAAAAAAAATTAAAAAAAAAAATTTTAAAAATAAAATTTAAAAATAAAAAATAAAAAAAAAAAATAAAAAAAATAAATATATATTTTTAAATAATTAAATCTAGTTATTTCTTTTTTTAATAAAATATTAATAAATTAAGAAAATTTTTTTAAAAAAAATTAATACATATACATCTAATTTATATTCTTAAATATTTATAATAAAATTATTATATTTAAATTTTTATAAAGTAATCACACCAAAATTGAAGAATGATCAAAAAAAAATTTTAATTTCACATAATTTCTAAATTTTATATATATTTAGTTTATTTTTATATTATCATAAAAAATAATTTATTATTATTTATTAAAAAAATAAAAAAAAAATTTTAAAAAATAAAATTTTGTTGAAGTTGTTTTTTTTTTTTTTTTAATTTTTTTAATTTTTTTTTTAATTAATTTTTTTTTTTTTTAATTTTTTTCTTTTTTTTTTTTAATTTTTTCAATCATTCAATTTATTACTTTTTTTTTTTTTTTTCTTTCTTATTTATTAATTTATTATTTTACATATATATAATATATTTTGTTTAATTTTTTATAAAAGAAAACAAGATGAGTAGAGCAGGTACAGCAGGTTATGATATGAGTATTATTTTCTCACCACAAGGAAAATTATACCAAATTGAATATGCATTCAAAGCTATTAAAACAGGTGGTCTCACATCAGTTGGTATCCGTGGTAAAGATTCAGTAGTTGTAGCAACTCAAAAGAAAATCCCAGACAAGTTAATTGACCCAAAATCAATTACATCACTTTATAAACTTACTGATTATATTGGTTGTGTCCAAACTGGTATTGTTCGTATGTATTATCAAAATCATCTTTATCAATATAATAATAATAATAATAATAATAATAATCTAAAATAAACAAAATAAAAAACAAAATAAAAAATAACAATAAAAATAATAATAAAAATAATAATAAAAAAAACAAAAAATTATTTTATTTAAATAAATCATCACCTTTATCAATAATAAGTTATTAATTATTTATATTTTCTATCAATTTAATTAGCTGATTCAAAATCTCAAGTTAGTAGAGCTATTCAAGAATGTGCATCATTCCATCATAAATTTGGTTATCAAATGCCACCAAATGTTTTAGCTAAAAGAATTGCAGATATTGCACAATTATCAACACAACATGCTTCAGCTAGACCATTAGGTGTTGGTATGTATTTCATTTTATGTTTTATTTTTATTCAACTTTGCTTTATTTACTTTTAATTTAAATATATTAATTTTTTTCTTTTTTTTTTTTAGCAATGATCCTTATTGGTATTGATGACGAATTAGGTCCACAACTTTATAAAATTGATCCAGCTGGTGTATATTGCGGTTATAAAGCAACTGGTGCTGGTGAAAAAGAACAAGAAACAACCAATTTCCTTGAAAAGAAATTTAAATCAAATCCACAATTATCAAGAGATGAAACTATTCAAGTAATTATTAAATAATTCTAAAGATATTAATATTTAAATTGATACTAACTATTCTCTTTTTTTTATTTTAAATAGATGGCCATTTCAACACTCCAAAATGTTTTAGGTGCTGATTTAAAGGCATCAGATATTGAAATTGGTATTTGTACAGTTGAAAATAAAAAGTTTGCTGTTATGACTGAAGAAGAAATTGATGTTCAATTAACTAAACTTGCTGAAAGAGATTAAAAATACAGATAATTATAAAATAAAAACCAAATTGTTATATAAAAAAAAAAAAAAAAAAAAAAGAAAAAAAAAAAAGTTTTAAAACAATAAAACATATATTATTTTTGTATAAATTAATTTTATTCTAATTATTACTGTTGTTATTTATTATTGTCATTGTTATTGTTAACTTTTTCAAAATATTTTTCTGCTTTTTCCCAAATGTCTTTGTATATAGGGTTTGATTTAATACGAGTTTGATATTCTTTGTCGGTTGAAACTTTATTGGATTGTTTTCTTAACATAACAAATAAATAATGGCAAAATTGATTAATAACAAAATTAAGTAGCCAATAGGGAATTAACTGCATACATGGATCTGTAAGTGAAACTACTTGAACATAAGTTTTATCTTTTGAAATTGGTTTAATGGTAAAACCTGAAATTTTGGCATCTGCTCTTACTGTGCCATCTTTAGGGGTTGGAATATCGCTTGTTAATTTTATATCAATTAAATCCTCTTCTTTAATGGTTCTAGAAACTACAACAACTAAATCCTCCTCTTCCAACATATCAACCCCATATCCATATAAACACTATAAATTATAAATAAATAAATAAATTAGTTTTATAAAATATATGTGTGGTTTTATATTTATAAAATAATAAAAACTTACAACATCTCTATTTGCGACAGGCCAGGGACAACTTGCTTTACAATATAATAATCTTTTATATCTTGAATCTTGATATAATATCTGTGAGCATAGCATTCT
Source organism: Dictyostelium purpureum (assembly GCF_000190715.1). Lineage (NCBI taxonomy): Eukaryota > Evosea > Eumycetozoa > Dictyosteliales > Dictyosteliaceae > Dictyostelium > Dictyostelium purpureum. The sequence goes on along the minus strand of NW_003519418.1, from coordinate 30,725 downwards.
TGGTATCCAACTTGAATAGAGATCCGCTTCCATAATTACACTACAAACATCAAATATTGGTGACTCTATTATACCTTCAATTCTAATACTGTGCATACCCGACCCATTTTCTTTATACATTGAATGAATTCCATTTGAGTTATGAATTGATTGCCAACCCTCTAAATATTATTATAATTATTATTATTATTGTTATTATGTATTCACAATAGTACTATTGTTTTTTAATATATGGATAATATTATATTACATACGGGATAGGTAGTCGCTTGATAACATTAATAATAAATCATCGATTTCTAGAGATTCTTGTTTTAATTTTTTCAATCTAACATCGTTTCTAATGGTTTCGATGATTTTGTTTAACTCTACATTTGATTCGTCTAAATCTTTTGAAATTTCATCTATTAAAAGTTCTAATGATACTAATTTTTGGCCTGCTAGTTTTATTTTATCCAAATTGCACAATTCTAAAACTTCATTATATTGATTCGCTATATCATCTATATTTATAATTAATGATTGATTGTTTTCTTCATTATTCTTTATAAATGTATCACTACTGGACATCATTTTTAATTGAGTTTTATAGTTTTGAATTAATTAAAACAAAATATATAAATATAAATATTTTGTTATTTTTGGTTAACCACACACACACTCACACACACAAAAAAAAAAAGTATTTAAAAAGTAATTAATAAAAAAGAAAAAAAAGAAAATAACCCACTCACAAAAAGAAATAATAATTAAAAAAAATTTTCGAGCCAGCTTATACATAAAAATCAAAAAAAAAAAAAAAAAAAAAAATTAAAAAAATAAAATAAAATATATTTAATTTAATCAGTTTTATAAAAATATTTATTTTTAAATGTTGTAAATTATAAGTATCAATATTATATTTTTAATAGGTAAAATATATTAATTAATAAATTATATTTTTAATAATATTTTAAAAACAGTTTTTATTCAAAAAAAAAAAAAAGGAGGGTTAAAAAAGTTAGTTGTTTTATTTTTTTTTTTTTCAATCACAATCAGATAATTCTAATAATCGTAATAGATTTATCAAGTGGTTTTTTTTGTAGTTTGTAAAACTGTTTAACTTTTTTAAAACTAAATATTTAAAATTTTGGTTTTTTTTTTTGACTATAAATAAACTCTAGAGTTTATTTATTAAATATTCAAAACATAAATAAAAAAACAAAAAAATGAATTATAAATATATATTAATTATTTCATTAATTTTAATTATTAATGTAGCTTTTTCAGAAATTACAACAAAGAAAGGTGGTGCAATTAATAATGCTTATGATTCAATGAACAAGAAACAAAAAAGCGATGCTAAGGATGCAATTGAAGGTGTAGAATATGCTGATGCCTTCCTTACTAAAGCTAAATCAGGTATCTCAAAAACTAAATTGGTTCGTGTTGATATGCAAGGAATATTTAATGGTGATGGTGGTGTATGGCATAACTTACAGGTATGTATTTATATATAATATAATATAAAATTTATTTATAAAACATTAATATTAATTTTTTAAAAATTAGGCTCAAATCAATGGTGTTAAAAAAGCATCTACTGTTGCTCATGTAAATGTATGTTCAAGTTTAGCAAATAATAAAAAACAAGAACCAATTATAAAAGCAATTCATAATGCTCTATTAAGTAGTTTAGATGATGGCCATAGCTATGATGTTTGTGGCAAGGCTTAATAAAATTCAAATTACTACTTTGGTTATTGCTAAATTACCAAAATAATATTAAAACATAAAAAAAAAAAAAAATAAAAAAAAAATAAAAAAAAAATAGATAAATTATATTTGACCAATATAATGACCTAAAAAACAATAGATATAAGTCAATTTCTAATATTATTAATTAAAAATAACTCTCATAAAATTTAATTCACACACTTTTCACCCCATCACACCTAAAATCTTTTCATGCAAAAAAAAATGATTTATATAGTAATTTTTTAGTTGTAAATTCAATTTATTAAATATGGGTGTTCTAATAATTTATAGACTGATAAAATAGTGTTAGTGAATGGAAAAATGTTATTATTATTTATTTTTTATTTTATTTTTATTTTATTTTTATTTAATTTTTTTATTTTAAATCATTGAAATTTTCAAAAATCAATTCATTTTTATTATTTCATCTGAAATAAAAGAGTATATTAAAAATGAAGCTATTTATAATATTAATAATTTTAATGGGAATAAAATATATAGAATGCCAAAGGACAATAGTTTTATCAGCGACAATTGTAATTATAGTTTATTAAAAATAATAAAGTTATTTCTTTATTAATCATAATATTTTTCAATTAAATATTAATATCTTTTTTAATTTTTTTTCCTATAGTATGATCATTCTCCTTTAAGAAATCGTATTTATTTATTTTTATATTTTTTTATAAATTTTTAAAATTATTAACCCTAATTATTTAAAATTGTTTAGCTGATTTTGAAGTCCCAGGAACAGGTCCACCTGGTTCAGTACAAGAGGGTATGTATTTAAATGAATCTAATTTACAAAATATTAAACTAATTTTTTTTTATAAAAAAACTAGGTATTGTTTTACCTACATTAGACCCAATTACCAAGATTCCAACTTATTGTTGTGGTGATGGTTCAATATTTGATCTAGGTAGATTGGTTATTCATAATGAAACTACTTTTAATCAATGGTTTGTTGATATACCAGGTGTTAACATTCCTTTCCCATATGAATTAGTTTTAACTGAAACTGGTGTCGGTACTGGAATATATGAATTTGCATCAACTTTATTCTTCCCACTCAGTATTTATTTAATTTAAAGATAATATAAATTTGTAATAATATTAATATTTTATTTTATTTTAAAATTTTTATTTAGATGGCATGGGATTTGATAATAAAACAGAATACCCAAATGAACCAGTCTATTATGATCTTTATGGTAACCCAGAAGCTTTCCATTTCTGTATGGCTATCCATTCTTCATTTCCTTACAATGGTGGTGAAGAGTTTAGATTTGCTGGTGACGATGATGTTTGGATTTATTTTAATAATCAGTTATTGGTAGATTTAGGTAGTATTCACCCAATCGCAGAGAAAGTTGTAATGCTTGATGAAATTCAAGGATTGATCCCTGGAAACTATTACGATTTCGATATGTTCTATTGGTAATATATTATAAATTTTTATAAATTTTTTATTTGTATACTAAACTTTTTTTTATTATTTTTTTAACTTTATTAGTGAACGTCATACTGATAATTCTGATTTAATTATATCCGCAAATTTTAATTTTGTTTGTCCATGGTATGATGCTGTATGTAGTAGTTCATAATATTTAAAACTATTTATAATTTTAGTTATTAATTGGTTTTTATTAAATTGACATTTTTTTTATATTATTTTTTAAAATAAAAAAAAAAGTGTGGAGTATGTAAAGGTCGTAATGATACTTGTTGTAAAGACCCTTGTGAAAACTTGAACCAATGCTCAATAGGAACTTGTAATGTTGATACCAATTTCCAATGTATTCAAGAAGATAGAGATTGTGATGATGGAGATCAATGTACTACCCATTCCTGTGATGTAGACCAAGGTTGTATTAATATACCTTTAAACTGTGATGATGGAGACCATTGTACTGAAGACTCATGTGACTCATTTTTGGGGTAATGTTGATTATAAAATGTTTTAATAGAAAAAATATTAATCATTATTTTTCTATTTTTATTTTTATAGATGTGTTCATACCGAAATAGAAAACTGTAGACCATGTAACCCAGGAGAATGCCCTACTACAGATTTATGCTTCCCATCTGAATGTAACCCATTTGAAGGTGAAAAATGTATAAGTCGTGAAATCAATTGTACAATCAGTGATCCATGTGGTATAGGAAGATGTGATTTAGGTATTTGTGTTATAGATTGGATATGCACACCAACACCAACCGAATCACCAACCGTATCTCCAACTGAAACGCCAACAGATACACCATCATACGAGCCAAGTTATCCACCACCAAAAGGATTACATAGAAATTGTTTAAAGTGTGAAGATTTACAATGCGAATATAATTGGTGCACATATGTTAAAAATCCAAAATGGGATACATCAGAATGTAATGAAGATTGTTGCAATTTCACACCAACATGTTACACTAAAAGAAGATTGTTATAAAAAATTTAATAAAAATAAATTCAATATTTACATCTTTTTAAAAAATTATATACACTTTTATTTTTAAAATTAAATAAACTATTATTTATTATTTCTATCTAAAATTTCTTTTTTTAATTTTTCAAACTGTTTGTCTTGGTCAAAATAATGGGAGTTGGGTGGTTTCTTTTTTTCAGTTTCGTTCTTGTATAACTCTGTCGTTATTTCCTCACTTGATTTTGGCGCTAAACTATCCACTTCAGCATTGAACCTTGTTATATATTCTTTATGTCTTTTAATTAAAGCCTGTCTATCACCATTCGTCTTTAAACCTAGTTTTGTTAATGCATCTTTTAATTGCTTTGAATTCATAATTGAGTAAACTATTTTTGGTAAATATTTTCCATTTGTTGGATTATATTGACTATTACTATTGTTGCTAATATTACTGTTGCTATTTGTATTGTTGCTGTTGTTATTGTTATTGTTATTATTGTTATTGTTATTATTGTTATTGTTATTGTTATTATTATTATTAAATAAATTATAATGATTAAGTTTAAAATTATTTTGTTTTTTTTCGCCATCATTTAAGCATTCATTTGCATGGATATTAATAAACTCCTTTACAATTCTTATATTACACAATGGACATAATAACTTTCCATCATCCTCTTCCTTTACAGTATTGATAGTATTTGCATTATTTTTACTTGTGTCACTTTCATTTATTATAATTATTTCATTTAATTTATCTGGATTAGTATCGTCTATAACCTTATTTTCACTTTCTAAATCTACAACTTTTTCTTTTTCTTTTTCTTTTTCTTTTTCTTTTTCTTTTTCTTTTTCATTTTCTTTTTCTTTTTCTTGATCAATAACAACTATACTATTATTTCTTGAACGAGATCTTGTCATCATTGGTGTTGGTGATTGTGAGGAGGGTGGAGATGAATTTTTTATTTTTTTATTTGGTGATGTTTGAGAACTTGTATTTACAGAATTATTTTTATTACTATCTAAAGGTTCTTCTAAAGATGATAATCTTTTTTTGGGTGTTGATTTTTTATCTAAATTCTTGCCTTCTAAATTATTTTTATTATTATTATTATTATTATTATTATTATTATTAATGCATTTACAATTATTTTTCATTTTTTGATTCTCTTTTTCTAGATCTATTATATATTTTTTATAATTTTGAACTAATAGATCTAAATGTCTATTATTTAATAGCTGAGTTGAATTACAATCTAATCTACATGAAGGACAACTTTCTTTAAAAGAAAGTGCAGTTCTAATACATAATGAACAATCTTTGAAAAAATTTGGTTAAAAATAACTATTTTTTATTTGTAATATTAATTTTTATTGATACTTACAATTATGTGAACATTTTGTCATCATTGTTGTGTTAAAATAATCGTAACAAATCGGACATCTTAATAGACTATCCATATTATCAATACCATTATTACTATTGTTGTTATTATTATTACTATTATTTTTTATTTCATATTGCTTTATATCCATTCGTTTTCGCGGTTTTAGTAATTAAAATTTTTTTTTAAATAAAAATTTAAAAAATAAAAAAAATAAATTTAAAAATTTAAATATTTTTTTTTAAAAAATAAAAAAAATAAAATAAAATAAAAGAAAAGAAAATAGAGATACATTCATGTAGATATATAATAAAATAAAAATAATAAAAATAAATAATGATTTTAATATTTTTATAATTTAGTATAAATTTTAATTAAATTAAAATTTGTTTTTTTTAAATTAAATTTTTTTTTTTAAAAAATCCAAGAGAAAAAATTTTTTTATTTTTTTATTTAATTTTTTTACTATATTGTTTGTATATATAATAACAATAATAATAATAATAATAATAATAATTATAAATACAAATACAATTATAAAATAATATAAAATAAAATTTGAATATAGAAAATGAAGACTGTTTTTGTTACGGGTGCTACAGGTTTTCTTGGATGCAATCTAGTAGAACAATTATTATCGGATAAAGAAAATGATTATTTAGTCTATGCATTATACAGATCATCAAAAAAAGTTGGAGAATTAAAATCAATAGCAAAAATACTCAATAAACAAGATAATTTAAAATTAGTCAAAGGTGATATATCCAACTATGAGTCATTATTAAATGCAATTCCAGATAACTGCACATTCTTATTTCATTTAGCAGCAGCAATTGATAGTGATTCACCAGAAAAACAATATGAAATCAATGTTAATGGTACAGCAAATGTAATTGAAGCATGCATTTCGAGAAAAGTTCAAAGATTAATTTATACATCATCTATTGCCACATTTGATTTCGATGATGTTTTTAGTAGTAGTAAAGAAACTAGAGACAATAAAACAGCAAATAAAGCAAAGAACTCTTTTTCATCACCAGGTATCAATGAATTAACATCGAAAAAGAATTTCCCACGATTAGAATATGCTCGTACTAAAAGAATTGCGGAACTATATGTAGACGAAGCAATGCGTAGAGGTTTAGATGTAGTTGTAGTATCACCAGGTTTTATTATTGGTAGATATGATGAGTTTGGTGTAGGTTCAATTATTTTAATGATTGCAAACGAGTCATCATCAAGTATAAGATGCGGTCAAGCAAAAGCTACTTTTTGTTCTGCTGAAGATTGCGCTAGAGCCCATATTAAAGCTGCTGAAGTAGCTAAACCAGGCACAGAGTTTGTAATTGGAGGTAATGCATACTATTGGAAAGAATTATACGAACAAGTTTTATTCCAGTTAAACATTGAAAAACATGTCCAAGTTACTTCACCACTATCATTGGTTTTAATTGGTAAAAAGAATGATCTATTTAAAAATTGGTTTGGAAGTAAAAACACAATGATTAAACCCATATCATCTGAAGCAATCGATCCAACTTCACCAAACTCAATATTATCTGCAAGTAGTACCAAAGCTTCAAAATCCAACCCATCTCCTGCACCTTATCTTACAATGGTTTTGGCTATTTTTCAATCAATCGATCTCAATATAGATTCTACACGAGCAATTGAAAAACTAAACTATAAATATTCAACTTTAGAATTTATGATAAATGATAATATCAAATGGTTAAAAAAAAGAAATTTATTATAAATAATATAATATAAAAAATAAACAAAACAATAGATAATAGAATAATAAATAGAATAAAATAAATATAAAACTAGCTTTTAATCTCAAAAAGAAAATTTATTTTTATTTATTTTTTATTTATTTTTTATTTATTTTTTTAAACTGTAAACTTGATTTAAAATTTCTGTTCTTTTATCTTTAATATAATTTGGTGTAATAATATTGAATATAATTTCTTTGGTTGATGGGGACAATAAAATATCGCTATAGTCTAAATCTGGATGTTTTTCTTTTTTGTCAATTATAATATTTAATAATTCCTCCATCATTCCCAATCCATACAATCCGCAATCGTGTGAATTAATTTGTTGAGGTGTTGCTTGGAAATTAATATATTCTAAAAAATAATAAAAAATAAAAAAATAAATAAATTAAGAAAAAAAATTAAATAAAAACAAAAGTTTTGGAAAATTAAAAAGGGAATTTATGAAAAAAAAGAAATTTTTAAAAAAAAAAAAATTAATATTTTATAAATATTTTTTAAATTAATTAAAATAAAATTTATTTTATAATTAATATTATTTTAAAAATAATAATTACCTTTTAAGTTTTTATTAGAGTTTGTTAATAAAAATTTAAATTTTGAAATAACAAAAAGTGCATCTTGGGAATTTGAACGATTCATAGAGTCATAGTATAAAAATTGATTTAATTTCTTTACAAATACCATTAAAGACCAATGTGAACCTCCACCAATAATCTCTGGATTTCTATTATTGTTTAATGGTATAAATATTAATTCTCTTGATTCTAATTTTAATTGGCTAAGAATTGCAAGAACTTCTTGTTCGGAATCTACAAATGAACATAAAAAAATAATACTTGGGCTTAATAAAAGAATTTCTTTTTCCAATTGTTTATTTTCATTTTTTTCTAATAACTTGTCTTTTAAAAATTCGATTTTGAATGATATGATAGAATCGTTAAGCCATTGATTTGAGTTTTTTAATATATTGACATCTGATTCATATATTGAAGAGTCTTTGAATGATACTACTAAATTATCTGTCATTGCTAATTTCTTTGCTTGCACCTAAAAATATCGATAATTACCCTAAAATTCAAAAATTTCTTTATAAAAACAGTAATGATTTTACAATGGTGTCATTAAAATGACTTTCACACAATAAAAAAAAATCATAAAAAAAAATAAAAAATAAATAAAAAAAAAAAAAAATTTTTAAATTAAAAAAAATTAATTAATTTTTTTTTTATTTTTTTTTTTATTTTTTTTTTTTTTATTTTTTATAAATTAAAAATTTTATTTTTTTATAAATTAAAAAAATTTTTCACATTTACTTTTTTATTTTTTATCAAGATAGTTATCAAAAAAATTTCATATAATATTTATTCATTTATTTATTTAATTTTTTAAAAAATAGGTAAGTAAAAAAAAAATATATAAAGATACTAAATGATTAATATTTTTACAGATTGATATTTTGATTAATAATAATAATAAAAATAATAGTAACAATAATAATAATAATCATAATAATATTTTTTATTGGTAATAAATAATTAAAAGAAATAATCTATCTAAGATTATATTAATTAAAAAAATAAAATAAAAAGTATATAATTATATATTTATATAATTATATATACATAACTTTTCAATATTATTTTTCTTTTTCTTTTTTTTTCTTTTTTCTTTTCTCCTTTTTTTTTTTTTTTTTGTTTTTTTTTTTTGTTTTATTTTCTTTTTTGTTTTTAATTTTTTATTTTTATCCACATTCACACACCCACACAACCCATACATATACACTCATATAAATTAATACATTACACACCCACACTTTATTTCAACCCCCATACCTATTTTTAAACTTTAAAAAACACACCATTTTATATTTGCTTCGATAGAGCATATTAAATTTCTTTTTTTATTGTTTTTATTTTTTCATTTTCTATATATTCATAATTTTATTTATAGTTTTTTTTTATTTTTTTTTTTTTTTATTTTTTTTATTTTATTTTTTTTTTAATCCATATTTTTTTCTTAAACCATATTTGCTTTAAAATTATTCTAGTGTATATATATTTAATTATTTATAAACATTATATTTATAATTTAAACCCCACACACACAAAGAGTATGCTTTAATTTATTTTTTTTTTATTTTTTTTTTTTTATTTTTTTTTTTTAATTTTTGTTAAAATTGTCATCAACATTTTTCATTTGTTTCAATTTTAAAAAATATAATCATAGATAAAATATTTATACACCAACAATTTTTTATACATATTACCTTATTGTTCCATTCAATTTTATTAATAAATAATATAAATTAATAATAATTAATAAGTTATTTGTATTATTATTTTTACCATTACTATTAATATAATTTTTTATAAAATAATTTTAAACTTTTAATTAAATAGATTTATTAATATTTACCTTTTTTTTTTTTCTTCTATTTTTTCTTTTCTTCTTTTTATTTATTATAGGTTTTAGAATTTAAATAAATAAAAATAATTTCAAATATAATATAATATTACATCAATTTTTAGATTGGGAATTTTTTAAAAATAAACATTTTAAAAAATTTTATGAATCTATTAAAACTTAAATTTTAAAAAGTTTTCTTTTTTTATTTTATTTTTATTTTTATTCCATTTTTATATTTTTTTCTATTATTTATATATTTTTCCTTTTTCTTCCTCTCTATATATTTTAATATATATTTATAATTAAAATAATTTTAATAGAATAATAATCAATGCATATATTTTATTTAGTAAACTCGAAACAATCATCCAATAATATTAATAACAATAATAATATTAATAGCAATAGTGTTGCCATCAATAATAATAATAATAATAATAACAGCAACATCAACAGCAATAAAAACAGTAAAGATGAAAGAAAATTTTTCAATTATAATTTAAATAATAATGATAATAAAGTAATCGATCAATTTCCGCATCAAGTCGGGGGACATTCAGCAATGCTTTCAATAGAAGGAAATATTTGCAAACCTTTAATAAATCGAGAACTTCAGTTTTATCAATTTACACAACAAAAAGATAATATACATAGTTTCTTCATCTCACCATTTTTAGCCAAATATTACGGGGTCATTGAAGTTTTAAAATCAAAAAATGAAGAAATCTTAGATAATAATACCAATAATATTAATAATAGTAACAATAGCATAAATATAGATTATAATCACAATAGTATTGTTAATAGTAAAAATATTAAAAAACCAAAAGATTGTAAACATCCAAGTGGCACACAACAGAGATATATAGTCTTAGAAGATTTAACAAAGAATTATAAAAAACCATGTATAGTAGATATTAAAGTTGGTACTAGACAACGTGGCGCCATTTGTTCAACAACAACCTCTACAACTTTAGGTATAAGAGTTTGTGGAATGAAAATTTTTAGCCCAGAAATTGGCAATATAGTTTTCGATAGATATTATGGAAGAACACTAAATACTGAAACTTTGGAAGATTCACTATTCAACTTTTTTACAAGTAATATTTATAATAATGATAGTAAAAAGAATAATAATTACAAAAACAACAAAATATTAAACTTAGAAAGGGTTAAGCTTTTGGACTCAATTATAGAAAAATTAAGTCAAATAGAATGTAAGTTTAAAATTTAATTTTGAATTTTTAGAAAAGAAAAAAAATATTAATATCCAATTTTTATAAAATTAATTTAGGTATTATATCAAATAAAAATGAAAAGTTCCCATTTAAAATTTATTCAAGCAGCTTATTAATTATCTATGAAGGTAGTGAAGATACAGCAATCGATGAAAACACTATAAATAGCAATACAAATTGTATAGATATTAATATGTCACAATTCAATGTCGAAACTTCCCATTCAAACTCGTCATCTTGTATGACAACCCCCTCCCAATCACCAACCACATCACTTTTAAACATTTCAAATGACTCACCAAATCAAAATAATATTAAGATTCAAGATAATATAAATAAAATATTAAGACCAAATAGCCCCAGTAACAGTTCAGGCCATTTTAGAAACAGTGGTGATATTTTTAAGTCTATGGATGAATCTTCAGATGATACATTTAGTCCCGATGAAGATATAGATGAATCTTTTCTCTCTAGCGATATGGACTCTGATATAGATGAAACATTATCAAATAGCAGCCACAGTAACTACAATAGAGGCAATTCAACATCATCATCAACCAACTCTTTAGAAAGAAAATGCTTGAAAAATGACATTAAAATGATCGATTTTGCCCATGCCATTCCTATTGACGAGCAAGATGCTACCGAAGACGATGGTTACTTATTTGGTGTCCAAAATCTCCAACTTTTATTATTCAAGGTTAAATCTAGAATTATATTTAATAATAACAGCATCAATGATAATTCAAACCATATAAAAGATGACATATTAGATTCCTCCTCCTTATCCTCATTATCACAAAATTCTTTAGAGTTTGGTGGTAATGGTGATGACTTTTCATTTTTAAAGTTATATCAAAAAGAATTAAATAATAATATTAGCAACATAAATAATAATACATTTATCCCATCATTTTATTAATAAAAATAAATATAATTATTATTTTATTTATTTAAAATGATTATTATAGAAAATAAAATGAAAAACAAAAAGTATTTAATAAAACAATGTATTTAAAAAAAAAAAAACTTTATTCTGTAATCTAAAACTTATATTTAAAATTCTTATATTAAAAATACTTTATTAAATATTATATTATATTTAAAATTTAATTTATATTATATTATATTTCTATATTTTCTTTTTTGTTATTTATTATACTTATTATATTATATTATTTTTTTATTTATTTATTTATTTATTTATTTATTTATTTATTTATTTATTTATTTCTTCTTTTTTTGTTTTGAGGCTGTGGTTGAGGCTGTTTGAGATTTTGGTTGCTTTTTTATTGGAATAGTAATAACTGGTGATGATGATTCAAAGGTAAGGCCTGGTTCGTCGCTTCTAGCTAAAAGATAATCATTAATAAAGTTATCGACATCTGAAGTGTAGCCTAAACATTCTTTAGCACATTCACGAATTTCGCTTTCGGTTTTAAGACTACAGAGAAGTTCGGTGATAACGGTGACATCGTTATTGGTTAAGGCTTTAAGTTGTTGGTGGCACCATTTAATAAAATCTGGTCTAGCTTGGCCTGGTACAGTAACAGTGGTTTTCTTGATGTTTGATACTGGGTTACTATTTTTGACAATGGTGGTTGGTTTATTTGGAAGAATATTAAGGGTTGGGAAATCATTTGGATTTGATGTGTAAACTGGAGATGGAGCATTACCTCTAACAGAGAGTGATGGTTTAGTGGAGGATGATGATGAGATGGTGTTTTGTTCACTCCAAACATCATTATTGGATGGTCTGATGGATACTTTGCTAGAGTTGTTTTTAGAATCTTGTGATGAAAGACCAATAGTAACTGGAGAATATGATTTCTTTTCGTCAACTGTCCATGGGTTAAATGGTTTTTCTTGTGGTGATGGTTGTTGTTGTTGTTGTTGTTCTTGTTGTTTCTTTTCTTTTTCTTTGGCTTGCTCTCTCATAACATCTGAAAGTGAAACTGGTTTCTTTCTTTCAAAATCTGAGGCATTATCAACAATTGGTGATTCTTTCTTTTCACGGATTTCTTCTTCTTGGATATCTTTGAGTGAAAGTGATCTAACACCTGTTTCAACTGACCAAGTTGGAGCACCTGCACCTGCCCATTTCATAACATTGTTTGGTTGGGTCTTATTGTTTTCAATTGAACGAATTTTAGCTTCCTCCATTTCTTTCTTTTTTTGTTCTCTTTCTTCGGCTTGAATTTCGGCCAATGATTTTTTTTTTGGGGCAGTTTCGGTAGGGGCCCATGGGTTGGCCATCGAAATTGGAGCTTCCATTAATGAAGATGAACTGGTTGATTTTTCAATACTTTCAAAAGAGTTTTGTTGTTCAATTTCAGCTGGAGTTTTTAACTCTTCTTGTTGAACTTTTAATTGAGCAGTGGTATTCTTGCTTTCAACAATGGTAGAAGTTTTACCCCAAACAACTTCATTATCGGTGATTTCTTGGGAAGCTATGCTAGTGGAAGCAATAATGGTTTCGGTTGGTTTTTGTTCAATGATTTCTTCAGCTAATGGCTCATCATTTTGAATTTCTTGTAATGGAATTTCTTGTGATTGAATTTCTTGTGGTTTCTCTTGTTCTTGTTGTTGATGTTCTTGTTGCTCTTGTTGTTGTTCAATAACGACTTGTTCTGTTTGTTGAGTTTGTAATTGTTCTTGTTCAATAATACTTTGCTCAACTGATTCAATAGTTTGTTGTACAACTTGTTCAGAATGTTGTTCAACTTGTTGTGGATATGAGAATGGTTGTTGTTGTTGGTATTGGAATTGTGGGAATGGACTTTGTTGGTATTGTTGGAACATATGTTGTAAAATTTGTTGAGATTGGAATGGTTGTTGTTGTTGATATTGGAATGGTGAAAAAGGTTGTTGAATTTGGTATTGGATTTGCATATATTTTTGTTGTAAAACCATAGATTGTTGGACAGTTTGTTGTTGTTGTTGCTGAAGATGTTGGAGTTGGCTTTGAGTTTGTGGGGTTTGTGGTTGTTGTTGAATTTGTTGTTGTTGATGGGCAAGTGTATTTATGTATTGTTGATACATTATAACCTTTTGTTGAATCATTTGGAGTTGTTGGATTAACATGAATTTATAAATTTGATCATTGGAGTTACCCATACCCATGTTATTGTTGTTGTTATTATTATTATTATTATTACTATTATTATTATTATTATTTTGTAATTGAGAATCCCACATTTGTTGTTGTTGTTGTTGTTGCCACATTTGTTGTTGTTGTTGTGATTGTGGTTGTGGTTGTTGTGGTGGCTGTTGTGATAATGATTCAAATGGTGCTGTTGTATTGGTTGATGATGATAAAGATGGTGCTGCTGGTGCTGCTGGTGCTGCTGATGAGCTATATGGTGGAGAACCAGTTCTTTCAATTGGGGCAGAGTCAACAATGTATGGGCTGGAGATAGGTTGGGATGATGAAGTTGGTGATTCGAGTGGAACAAAATTATCTTTACTCTTCTTAACATCGTCAAATAAAGTTGGTTTCAAAAGATCTTTTTCAAATCTTTTTTCAATTTCCTCCTCTAAAGAATCATGTTCGCTACGTAACAAATCATCATCTTCGTTTTCGGTGGAGTGGCTGCTGGTATCTTCCTTTTCAAAAGGCTTGAGATCGCTAATGGAACTAAATGGTGAATCTGGATAAACTACTAAGAGCTTCTTTAACTCTACAAAGTTACTTTCGCCTCTTTTAACCATTAAACCTGGTGTGAAATAGCCAGCTTTGTTCCATGAGTCCATCTCAATGCTGCTGAATGGACCCTGTGTACAATTTTGTGGATCTAAATAATACCAAACCTTTCTTTCATCATCCTTATTTCTCCATGATTGGGATGATGATGGTGAATATTTCTTCATTCTATCATGTGACACTAATAATAATAAAAAATATAAAAAAATTAGTATTAATTATTTTATTTTATTACATAAAATTATTGAACTTACTATCTTTTCTAACACCCCTATTCATCATATTACCAACACCACCCATTCTGGCTCTGTCCCTTGATTTTGAAAGGTTATTATCAAAGCTAAAGTTAATTGGTTGTTGAACTTCTTCTGAGAGGATATGGGTGTGGGAAATTAAATTTTCTGGAATTTTTGCCATTGGGTCATAAAGATTTAAAAGTTCATCTTTAGAATATTTGGTTTTACTACCTCCTGAACCTAAACCATTACTACTGTTACTTAAAGATGATGAATTGGAACCACCTGTTGGTGCTTTCATCATAGAGTTCATTTTATTGCTGTTATTACTATAAGAATTCCATCCACTGAACTCTGATGATCTTCTTAATTGTGGCTGTGGTGATTGTTGACCATAACTAATACTATTATTACTATTGTTTAATTTATTGGTTTGTTGCGGTTGTTGTGAAAATCCATATTGATAATTATTTTGTGGTGATTGTTGTTGCTGTTGTTGATTTGGAACTCCAGCCCATCTAGAAGTAGAAGGAAGTGATGAGTTGGATGCAAAGTTTGTATTGATTCCACCTCCATTCATCATACCGTTTGTTGCAACACCATTTTGACCGACTCTATTTGTTGGATTCCCTGTTGGTTGTTGCATAAAAATGGAATCTGGTGTTGGTGAAGAGTTCATTTGATTTTTGATGGGAGAAACTGGTGATTGCTGATTAAATGATTGTCTGTTTATTGACATTTTGTTATATTGTTATTATTATTATTAAACTAACTTTTTTATAAAAAAATCTACTGCTTTTTTACTTTCTTTCTTTACCTAGCTACTATTAAATTGAAATAAAAGAAATTATTATTAATATAAAACAAAATAAAGTTATTTTGTGAAAATTAAAAAAAAAAAAAAAGTTAAAAAAACCAAAAAAAACCAAAAAAAAAAAAAAAACAAAATTATTTTTTAAATAAAAAAAATTTTATAGGTATTGAATTTCATTAACGTTATAACTATATTTATTTGTTTTTGTTTTATTTTATCTATATGTATTTTAGGCTATTCTTTTTAGACTATCCAAAAACAATAAATCAAAACAAAAATAAAAAAAACAAAAATATTATAATAGAAAAAAATGAATTTATACCGACTATGTTATTATGTTATTGAAATATTGAGTGTAAAAAAAATGAAAAAAAATTTAAAAATTTTTAAAAATTTTTAAAAAAAAATTAAAAAAATTAAAAAAAAAAAAAAAAAAAAAAAAAAATTAAAAAAAAAAAAAAAGAAATAAATAAGTTTTTGAACACAATAATAATAATTTGTTTTATTTGTAAATTAAAAAAAAAAAAAAAAAAAAATAAAAATAAAAAAAAAAAAAATAAATACTAACAATTTATATTTTAAAATGTAAATGTTATTATATAAATAAATGAACTTTTATTCTTTTCAAACAAAGATTTGATTCTATAAGATGCTAACGATAATATAAAAAATAAAAATAAAAATAAAAAATAAAAAATAAAAAATAAAAAAAATAAAAAATAAAAAATAAAAAAAATAAAAAATAAAAAAATAAAAAAATATAAATATATAAAAATAAAAATAAAAATAAAAATAAAAATATTTGTAAAGTTCAAAGTTAACTATAAAAAGAAGTTATTAATTGCTATTATTTTTTAAGATAATAATTTCATATTTACAAAACTTTTATTTTATTTAAATTAATTTTAATGGTGTATCATTATCTATCTATGTTATGTATTTTATTTTTGGGTGATGTGGGTGTGTGATTTTTTTTTAAATATTTTTATTTTATAACTAATTATGTTATTTTTATTATAATATTATTGCTATTATTTTAATGATCTTTTAAGTGAGTTTCTTTCGTTTAAAAGGTTTGAGTATTTATTTTGAAGTCTTGCTTCGATTTCACATTGATCATATACATCATTTTCGATAGTTTTTAAACGTTTTTCCATTTGAACAGTTTCATTGTTTTTGAGGGCGGTGTAGCATTGTAGTTCGATTTCTGAATGTTCCAATTGATCATAAAGTTGACCAATATCCTTAATAATATCGTTTGATCTCTTTTGATAACCACCATTATAAATATTTAGTTTCTTTTCTAGATTTACAGATTTTGAAGATAAAATTTTGATTTTATTATATGTTTTCTAAAATAAAGAAAAGTATTAGTATCAATATTATATTATTATTTGGTGATATTATTATTTATAGTTATACATACATCAAAATCAAATTTGAGATTTTGAATATTTTGATCATTTGTTATTAATGATTTTTCAACAAATTGATTTTCTTTTATAACAAATGTATAGTTTGATTTAAATTCATCAATTCTTTCTAAAATTTGTTCAACAGATAATTGATCGTTTTGTTCTAATTTAATTTGTTCAACTTCATCTTTGATAAGTTTGTCAGCATTGATTAATTCGTTTTGAGAGAAATATTCATAATCCTTATCTTCATTATCAAGTGATGGAGTTTGGGAGTCATTTGGAAAAATAATATTATCGTGTGAGATGATTTTATTGATTTCTTTTTGAATGATCTTTACAATTTGACTATCTAAAGGTTTGGTTGAATCGATTTGAACAATATTTTGATCTGTTGATTTTGATGAATGCTTTTCATCAATAATTTTAAATAGATTTCTTGATCTTGGTAAATTTCTTTTTAATACGGTTGATCTATTTCTAAGTTTAAATTGCTCTTTATGTTTAAGTTGTTGCTCTTCTCTTATATGGGTTTCAGAGCTATCCAACTCAATCTCTTGGTCCTCTTCAATGGTTGGGGCCTCTGATGGTAATTCTAATTTATATTCAATTGATGGTGATGGTAGGCTCTTTAAACTTGATAATAGTTGGTTTTTGTTTTGCTGTTTTTTAAATTTATCTTCATTACTAAATGATGTTTCTGAATCCACATTTTTTCTATTTGGGGTTTGTGCTAATAATGGATTTGGTGTTCTTAATGGTGTTGATGATGTGGTAGTGGTGGTGGTTGTTTGCTTTGGTTTTGGTGTTGCACTTACATCAACTTTTAATGGGGTTTGAGCATTTGAAAGATCTAAAAGATTTTTAGCTTCCATCATAATTGTATCCTCACGTACTGGAGTTCTTGCAATTGTGTTGGCTGGT
This sequence comes from Dictyostelium purpureum, assembly GCF_000190715.1. NCBI lineage: Eukaryota > Evosea > Eumycetozoa > Dictyosteliales > Dictyosteliaceae > Dictyostelium > Dictyostelium purpureum. Next base: position 12,662 of record NW_003519418.1, on the reverse strand, counting down.
GTTCTTGGGGCTGGAACTGGGAAGCCATCACTACTTAAACCTTCACCTCCATTTATCTTTTCATAATCTGCAATTTCTTGAATATCATCATCAGTGAGTTGAGGTTCTGGTAATACCATTTTTGATCTTTTAACAGTATGCTCGACATCATTTAGTTTTGAAACATCCGCTATGGCTTTTGGTAAATCGAACAACTCCTTCTTTTTCTTTTTAATATCATCTAATTTATTGGCTTTTTCTTGTCTTTCTAAATATTTTGGATTTTCAATTTGATCAATTCTTTTTCCAATAAATTCTTGGTCTTTATTTGGATCATCCCTTAACTCTTCATCTGGAACATCATAAAACCCTGCTTTTGGTTTAAGATAAAAAGGAATTTCTTTATTTAAGTCCCAACTTGTTTCCTTGCCTTTCTTTTTTGGGTTATAGCTATAAAAAATAAAATAAATATGAATTAGTTTACGAATTTATAAAGATATAGTGTGCATATTAATATATGATAGTTTTTATATTTACTTTATACCAGCTGCTTTTAATTCTCTTTTTTTTTGTAAAAATGCCAATCTTCTTGCCTCCTCTAATTGTTTTTCTCTAAATTTTCTTTTTTCTTTTTTACCTTGGGTATTTGAAAGACGAGCTTTGGCTTCTGATAAAGTTTCTTTTTCGTCCTCATCCATATCAATTGGATCAGGTTTAGCGGGTTTGGTTTCGGGTGTTGGGTCTATATCACCCATTCTAAGACGACGTGGATCATTTTCTTCACCGGTACCAGATTCACCATCTTGTTGTCTTTGAACCTCATCCAATAATTTATTATAACGCTCTAAACATTGTGCTGATGTTCTACCAACTAAAGGTGCAATAGTTTTCCATTGGCTTGGGAAAATTTTAGCGAGATGTAATAACTTTTCTTCTTCCTCTTTGCTCCATTCGGTCTTTTTGATATTTGGGTCTAACCATTCATACCATCTGGCTTTACATTGAGCTGGTGATTTACGTGTTAATAATGATGAAATTCTTGCCCATTGATTTAAACCATACTTCATAATAGCAACCTTTAAAATTTCATCTTCTGTATTTTTCCATACTCCACCTTTAATACCTCTCATTTTTCTTCCGACTTTTGATTAAATGAAAATATGTATTAAAGTTTATTTTTTTTTTCTATTCTTTTCTAGTTTTTCCTTTTTGGTGTCAATTGATTTAATATATAATAAATAAAATAAAAAAAGAAAAAAAGAGATACTATTAAATATTTGGTTTATTTTAAATAATAGTGTTGTTATTATTATTAATATATAAAGCTTATATATATATTAAATGTTATTTATTTATTTGAAAAAAAAAAAAAGAAAAATTATACTATTCAAAAAAATTTAAAAAAAAAATAAAAATAAAAATAAAAAGTTTTTTTTAATTTTTTTAATTTTTTTATTTTAAAAATTTTATCAATTAATTTTTTTTTTATTAATAAAGTAATCAAATAAGGGAAGAAATACTTACAATTGTTTTGGTTTTTATAAAAATTATCTTTTTCTTTTTTTTATCACTAATTAAATATATATACTATATATATTCTTTTTCCATATAAGACAATGAAATTTTCGTTTTATTTAAAATTAAAATTTTTTTTTTTAAAAATTTTTTTAAATTTTTTTAAATTCATTTTTTAAAAATTTTTTTTTTAATTTATTTTATTTTATTTTTTTGTAATTTATTCATCTTCAAATAATTAAATAAAATAGGTATATTTTTATCTTGTATTATGAATTTTAATTAGGGTATAGATAATATATATATTATATATTAAAATAAAAAAAAAAACCAAAAAGAAATCAATATAAATTCAAAAATTATTATTTTTTCTTTATTTTTTTTTTTCATTGTTCACACCCAAATTAAATATTTGTAATTTTCAAAATGTATCATATTGTATCATCAAATATCTCAAAAATATCAAAAAATGACGACGCCACAATAAATAGAGATAATAATAGTTATAAAACTAAATTCAATTCTAAAATTTTAATAATAGTTTTAATTGGTATTGTTTTTCATTTATCATACACTCTCAGTATATTTGATATTTATTTTAGATCTCCATTGGTACATGGTATGACCCCACACAAAATCGAATTAACTCCACCAGCAAACAGACTTGTTTTATTTGTCGGTAATGTATATCATTTAAAATATCAAGTAATCAATAAATAAAAAAATATCATCATTATTAACTTTACCCTTTTAATTTGTTTTAGCTGATGGTTTAAGAGCAGATAGATTTTATGAATTGGAGGAAAATCAAGGTCAATTTCATTCAAGAGCTCCTTTTTTAAGAAGTATTATAGAGAATAGGGGTTCATGGGGTATTTCACACACACGTGTTCCTACCGAAACTAGACCAGGTCATGTAGCATTGATTGCAGGTTTTTACGAAGATGTTAGTGCAGTCACAAAGGGTTGGAAATCTAATCCAGTAGAATTTGATCATCTTTTTAATAAAACTAAATATTCATGGGGTTATGGAAGTCCTGATGTTTTATTAATGTTCTCCGATAATGTAAAAACTATGGAAACACAAGTTTATGCCGAAGAGTTTGAAGATTTTGGTGCAGATGCTTCAAATTTAGATATGTGGGTATTCGAAAAAATTGAAGAGCTATTCAAGAATGCGACCAAGGATCAAGAATTAAATAGAAAATTAAAAAGTAATCAAATTGTAATTTTCCTTCATCTTTTAGGTTTAGATACCAATGGTCATGCATATCGTCCACATTCTGACGAGTATTTATCTAACATCAAATTAGTTGATAGGGGTGTCCAAAAAATATACAATTTAATAGAGGATTTTTATGGTGACCAAAAAACAGCTTACATTTTCACAAGTGACCATGGTATGAGTAATAGGGGCTCACATGGCGATGGCGAGCGTTCAAATACCGAAACACCTATTGTTACATGGGGTAGTGGTCTTCGTGGTCCATTACCATCAAATCTCCAAACTGAAAAGATTGCATCACTCCGTGGTAAAGCAAAAGAAAAACTACCAGTCGACACACTCACACCAGATAATTGGAAGCTTTCACATCTTTTTAGATCAGATGTTTCACAGGCCGATGTTGCTCCATTAATGACATCTTTGATTGGTTTACCATCTCCACTTAATTCCGTTGGTGTTTTACCAATTGAAGTTCTTTCGGAAAACTCACCAGAATATACCACTGCTGCTCTCTATGCCAATACCCTTCAAGTTTGGGAAATGTACCAAGTTAAATCCGATAGCAAACAAAAATCAACTCTTTTATTCTTTAGTCCATTCACAAAGCTAAAAGATGCCAGCAAAACAATTGCAAAAATTGATCAACTTATTGCAACTCGTCAATTTGAGGAGGCTCAAATTTTATGCCATAATTTTATTGAACTCTGTTTAGAAGGTTTAAATTATTTCCAAACTTATGATCGTCCATTCCTTATGACTGTCATCACTTTGGGTTATTTTGGTTGGATTATTACACTTTCACTATATGTCATCAATAACTATACATCAATTGGTTATAATTGCAATGCTAAACAACTTCAAAGTCAAATTAAAAGATTTGAAACACTTTCATCTTATTTAATCGCCATTACTTCATTTTGCTTTTTTGGTTTCCTCTACGTAACTGATGCGCCAGTTCTTTATTATCTCTATTGTAGTTTCTTAGTTTTATTCTGGGCTAAAACAATTCCAGCAAATATTGTACCACTTTATTTATTTTTAAAGGATAGCTTTGCACAGATTCAATCATCAAAGGGAATTTATAGTGGTGGTCAATTATTATCATCCACAACTACAACCACTAATGTATCAATCATCAAGAATTTCATTGTTATTGTGTTAGCAGCTGTTTCAGTAATGGAGTTATTGGTGGTTTCATATTTCTATCGTAGCGTTTTATCATTAATCTACACATTGGTTGGTGTTTTTTCAATTTTTACATTCTATAAAAATGAATCTTTAAAACTCAAACTCCTTTGGTTCGGTTCATGCTTAATGATGTCAGTTTTCCCGTTATTACCAATTGATTATGGAAATGATACAAACTTAGTTTGCTTTGGTGGCGTCTTATTGTTTATTATATCATTATTAAACTATACATTAAATATATTTGGTGGTGCAAGTAAAAATACAAAACCAATAGTTAATTCTGTATTGATGTTTGTTGTATTATTATCAAGTTATATTGTCTATAGTACCGATTCCGCTTTGTCAAGAAAGATTGGGTTACCATATTTCAATCAAATAATTAGTTGGGCTTTATTAGTATCCAGTTTTGTAGTTTTATCAATTTATAGGGGAAAGGGCTTTTATGACCATTGGAATTTCCTTTATCTTTGCATTTCAGTTCCATTCCTTTTATTGTCAATCTCTTACGAAGTTTTATTTGTTGGGTGCTTGGTTTTAAATCTTACTCTATGGATGTACTTTGAATTAAAAACCGATAGTCGTCTTTATCCAAAATTAGTCTCAATCACATCCAATAATGAACCATCAACTTCATTATCTTTTTCAAAATCTGCAATTAAAAGTAATATTAATGACATTAATATAACTCAACAAGATATTAAAAGAGCAATTCTCTATGTAAGTTTAAATTTTATTTTGCAGTTATTTAATTAATATTTAAAATTAATATTTATTTTTAATTTTTTTATAGATTTTCTTTTGTTATGTTGGATTCTTTGGTGTTGGTAATATTGCAAGTATCAGTAGCTTTGAAATTTCATCAACTTATAGATTTACAACAATTTTTAGTCCATTTTTGATGGGGGCCTTATTAATCATCAAAATATTTATCCCATTATTATTGGTTGCAGTTTCATTCTCACTATTAAACAATAGTTTGAATGTACCAAGACCAGGTAGTTTCTTAATTGTAATTGCTCTCACCGATATTATGAGCATAAACTTCTTTTTCCTTGTTAAAGATACCGGCAGTTGGTTAGAAATAGGTACCAGTATCAGTCATTATGGTATTTCAAATGGTTTTATTATTTTACAGCTATTACTATTTAGTTTTTCAACTTTATTGGTCCCAACATCACTAAAGCACAATAATAATAATAACCGAAAAAGAATTTAATATTTAAAAAATAAAATAACGATTATTAAAAATTAAATGAAATAAATAAGAATTTTTTTTTGTATAATTATAAATTATATTTTGTGGTATTTTAACCCAAGAAATATTATTTATTTATTTTTATTGGTTTTGATTCGTTTAAATAAACTATTAACTGATTTAAATAGTCTTTGCTAGATTCTTTTAATATTTTTTTATTTCTTTCTCTGGTTGAGAGCACTGGTGTGTATACATTTAAGAAATCGGATAATTTTTTATAATCTTCACTATTTTCTTGAAGGTAATCTAAAGAAATTTTTAATCTTTCTATGATATCTTGCGAATAAAAATTAAATCTTCTTGTCTTTAGGAAAATTTGAACATATTCGTTATGGTTTTTGATTGGAATTGTTTTTAATATTAAATCGATGGTGACCATTGTAATATTTTCAAAAAAATTTGGGACACTATCATAAATCTTCTTTACTAATGACCTTTGATTATTATTGAGTAAAATTTTGAAAAACTCTTCGTAGTAAATGTGTGGGTGAAATCCAAATAATTTTTTAATATCTAATAGTTCATCCCATTTCTTAATAAAAGCCTTGATATTATGTGGGTCTACTTCGTTGTAAAGATTTCCATAAATTACACAACCAAGATCGAAAGTTAGTTGATTTTTTGATGCAATGTTTTCAAAAATTCCCAATGCCTCTTGGTATTTTTTTTCTTCAATTAAATGTAATAAGTAGCAATTGTATATTGAAACTGACTCTGGATTTGAGGGTGAAAACTTTTTAAGGAAATATTCATCGAAAATTTCTTTTGGGTACTCCATAACTTTTGTTTTTACTCTTAAATATATCTTTGCGCATAATGATGGATGCTCTAAAATTTTGATTCCTTTTGATATAAGAGCTTTGACTAGTGGCATTATTTCTTCCCACATTTCGTCTCTGACTAAAAATGATAAAATTTGATTAAGCGCAACAGTGGAGTTTCGAACCATAATTATGTTCTCTAAAGATACCATTTCTAAAAATTCATTGATCTCTATCACACTAACTGAGTTATAGTATTGAGGATTGAATGATATGCATTTGATATAGTCTGGTGCAACTTTTAAATATTTAATGTAATCTTTGGTATTTCGTCTAAATATTGGAACAGCTGTTAAAAGATATCTATTTGGTGGGATTATATTTTTTTTGAAATAATTTGTAACGAAATATTCTAAAATTGAATCTGGTTCATTATTTGAAATGAAGGTGTTTAATAATACATCGTTATATTCGTTATGATTCTTAACGCTAACATCACTTGCAGGTAATTCTTTTTTAACGATGGAGCTATCGAAGAGATCTAAATCCAAAAAATATTCTTTTGAATAAATTTTATATTCGAATAAATTGCTTGATAAAAGCTTCGTGAAAAGATAATAAACTTTCTTTGGGTCATTTTGATTTATAAAAGTTGAGGACTCTTGTGATAAGTGTTTTATATCTTCAAGACGGTCATTCCAGAATTGAATAAGTTTATTTGGTTGGTTTTTATAAGTTGTAAGTTTTTTAACCATTGATGTATTTGGTGAAATATTTAGTTTAATTGCATAAGTATACCAAAATAATGCTTTATCGAATGAACTATTTGTAAATAAATGTATAAGTGAATCGATTATTAAAACTAATTGATAGGATTTTAAATTTGAAATATTTTTTAATAAATATAAAAATATTATTGATGTTATATTATTATTATTATTATTATTATTATTATTATTATTATTATTATTATTATTATTATTATTAATATTATTATTATTTATAATTTTATCTATACTATTATCTATATTGTCTATATATCTAATTAAGTTATTATTATCTGTACAGTATTGTAGATGATTATAAAATAATACAAATGGGAGCTCTAAATAATTATGATTAATCATTTCTTTAATCAAGCTATCTAAACGATGATAGTCTTTATTCTTGCAGGCCATTTCAAATAATGATTGATATATTACAAATCTGTGGTATGATCTCTTCTTTTTTTCAAAGTTGTTTATGAGTACCTTTGAATGAATTCTAAAATAGACTGATGAATCGGCTTGTAATTTTACTTCAGCTTCTTCTTTAATGAGTTGTGCTGTAATTTGATTAAAAAGTTTGATGGCCTCTTCTAAAAGATTGTTTCTATAATAATACTCCATAAATGTATAGAAAAGATTAATTGATTCATCGTGTGGTTGAAATTTTAATCCTAAAAAATTGCTATAGAATTTATTTGCCATATTGATATCATTATTTTTTAAAAAAAATTTTGAAAAAATTGGCAGAGTTATCCTTGGTTTGATGTAACAGTTTTGTAACAATTTGATAATGTCCTTTATATAGTCGCTATTTTGATCATACATTCTCTGAAGAAACTCAAGGAAACTAGGTGATACTATATAGTCCCTTAAAAAAATTAAATTCCCTAAAAACAGTTGTTTTGCTTTTGAAGTATTATTAGTTTCTATACATTTTATTAAAATTGAATGAAAAGTTTCTTTATAGCAATTTAATTGTTTTGGTTGTTCTTTTAATGTAGGTTGTTCATTTTCTTTTAATTGATTGAAATTGAAGTAATCTATTGAAATGTCTATATTTTTTGCTTCTAAATTTAAATTGATAATTGAATCTATATTATCTGAAAAAACATTTCTGTATCCCGAAGTTTTCCCAAACTTTATAAAGGCGTCATTAACCTTATCCAAATCTATTTTTGAGTATTTATGAAATTCTATTGGATCCAATGACTGTAAATAAGTAATTGTATTTTTAATATTTTCAATACTATTTTCAACATCATCCTTATTACTATCGTTATAATTAAAAAATAAAAGATTAATACTTAAATTTTAATTTTATAAATTAAAAAAATAAAATAAAAAAAAGATAGTACCTTATATTATTACTATAGTTACTATTACATTGGTCATTGATTATATTTGAAGATACAAACGATCTTGCTGGTGAGAAAAATAAATTGCTATTTTTATTATTAAGACATTTTATAAAGTTATAGTTTGATTTTTTAAAACTATATAAAGGTTTTTTTAACATTTATTAATAAAATGATTTATGTAATGCAATCATTTGCAATGATAGGAAAAAAAAAAAATTTCGTAATTTATTAAAAAAAATGAAAAAAAATTTTTATTTTTTTATTTTTTTATTTTTTTCATTAATTTTTTTTTTTATATAACAGAAAACACAACCCCCAACCATGAATGGAAATATAAATAACGACAATAATAGCAGTCAATTTAACTTGTATAAAAACTTTAAAGATAATGAATTTATTACAATAATATATAACTCGGAGGACTCGACAACTTTAATACCCCCAAATAAAATTGAACATACCAATAATGGTTTGATATATAATAAAGAAGAAAGCATAATAGAATTCCCAAAAGATTTACCTGAAGGCTCAATGCCATGTTCACTTTTTTTAAGGAAATTTGTTAGATGTCATTGTAAGTTAATTTATATAATTTTTATATCAATATAAAATTATTAAATTTTAATTAAATTTTTTAAGCGCCAATTGGATTTGTTCAAGGATTGTATATGTATGGTGAAAATAGATGTAAACAAGAAGATGTAAATATTTATAATTGTTATCAAATTCAATTCTCGTCAACAAGAGAGAAAAGAAAGGAAAAAATGGATGAAATCGAAAAGAATAGAATCAAAACTGAAAATGAATTTTATAGTGACCACATTTGGAAAAGAAGGGTGCCACTTAAATTCATGTCTCAAAATGATAAAAAAGAAGGTAAACAAGAAATGGATATTGAAAAAAGATTCAGAAAATATATAGACAATGAATTATTTGGATACACTAAAGAATTATACGATTTTCTTTCAGACGAAAAAAATTCAAATAAAATAGCAGAAAAAAAAATAGATTAATAAAATAAATAAATATTAATAAAAAATAAAAAGATTAATAAAAAATAAAATAAAAACTAAAAAACTAAATAAAAAAATAAAAACTTTTTATTTAATAATTTTTACTATTAATTTCAAAATTTAAAATATTAAATAAACTTATTTTTTAAAGATTCTAAAAACAATTAATTTCATATTACTAATTATTCCATATTTTGTTAATTTTTTTTTTTATTTTTTTATTTTTTTTAATTTTTTTGGGGGTTATATGTGGTTGTGTTTTTAGTTGGTGTTCAAAAAAACTCATAACACAACCACATCCATACACATAAAACATTAGACATACACACACCCACACTTTTTTTAATAATTTTTTTTTTTTAAAACCATTTTTTTTTTATAATAATAATAGGAATGTTGTTGTACTGTACTAATAGTACAACATCAATTATAATAATTTGTAATTTTAATAATTAAAAATTTAATGTATATAACTAATTTTTTAAAACAATAGTAATAATAATAATTATAATTCATTTGCATTTCATTTCATTTATCTATTCATTTATTTAATTTATTTATTTATTAATTTATTTATTTGTTCAATACACAAAATAAAACTATTTGTTGTTTATATTAGAAATTTAAAAAATAAAAAAATAAAATAAAATTAATTTTTTTTTTCAAAATTTTTATTTTTTTTTTTTTTTTTTTTTTTTTTAATTTATTATTCTCCCAACTCCAAAACAAACTAGATAAAAAATTTAAAACTTATTTGTTTTAAACTTTTTTCTTTTTTTTTTTCAAAAACGAGACGTCTAATAAACAGCAGATCCTCAACCAATCAGGTTGACGATTTAAGAAGATTAGGAAGAGGGTTATTAGAACAGCCATCTGATATATTATCAGAAATGTCACAATACTTTAAATATGTCACAGAGAAGGGTATCGCTAACTTGTCTAATTATCATTATTCAGGTGTAGATAATTCATTTTGCGGAAATAAATTTTTGAAACATTGGTGGAACTATTGTGTAGAATTTACACCATTATGGTTAGCGTATGTATTATTTGTAAAAACGAACGAAGAAAAAATTAAATTTAACTAAATTTTTTTTTTTTTGTTTTTCACAGCCCAAATGTTATAACAAGCGTTGGTTTACTTTGTAATATTGGTATGTTTTTAATTATGTATTTTAAATGTAGCACATTAACTGAAGCAGCACCAAGATGGTGCTATTTTGCCGTTGCATTTTTAATTTTTGCCTATCAAACATTAGATAATGTCGATGGTAAACAAGCAAGAAAAACCAAATCATCATCACCATTGGGAGAGTTATTTGACCATGTTTGTGATGCTTTAAGTGTTTCTGTAAGTGTAAAAAACAAAAAAAAAAAACATAATCAAACACAGCATATTTATTAATTTAACTTTTAATGAAGATGTTTGCACTTGTAATGTCAGCAACATTAAGAATTGGCCCATACTGGGCATTTTTCACATTAATTGTAGGTGTTTGGCCTTTTTATTTGGCTCATTGGGAAGAATATCACGCTGGTATTTTAGTTATGGGTGAGTTTAATGGCCCAACCGAAGCTCAAGTTTTATTCATTATTATTGAAATCATTACAGGTATTTTTGGTTCAGAAATTTGGACTTGGGGCAATGGAGAAATTACAGTTGGTATTGGTTTAACAATTATTGTTTCAGTTACTGCTTCAGTTACTTGTTTACAAAAGTAAGTTATAAATCAATTTCAATTTTTAATATATTTAACCCCACAAAAATTAATAATCCTAATAAATTTTTTTTATTATTTAATAGCTTTAATAATACATGGAAGTTAGAAAATAGAATTCCATTTTCAAAATGTTTACTCCAATTACTACCAATTGTTACCTTTACAGCCCTCATTGTAACCTGGGCTTCAGTTTCGAGAAATACATTATTAAAAGATGAGCCATATCTTTTTATTATGACTATTGGTATTCTTTTTGGTTATATTCAATCAAGATATATTACTCAAAGAGTTTGTCACGATGATTGTCCATATACTTATCCAATTTTTATTCCAATGGTAGCAGTATTACTTAATTCAATTATAGCAAGTTCTGGGTTTGTGTTTAATTATTTAATTAGTTATTTTTTTATAATTTTAAATATTAATAATAGTTTTTTTTTTATTTTAAATTTTAGAACCATTTTTATCAAAGAAACTACTGCACTTTGGTTCTTATTTGCAGTTGCATGCATTCAATTTTTATTATTTGCATATTTCACCACTCAACAATTATGTGAACACTTAAAAATTAAAGTATTTACAATTCCATACCCAAGCGGCGCAAATCAACAAGAATACTCATCCATGCTTATTTCCCAAATGGAAGAAGGTGAAAGTAAGCTTGGTGAAGATCAAATTAGTCAAAGTGACATCGAAGAAATTTAAAAATAACACAATACCAATAATATTTATTTAATTTACTACTTTTTTATATTTAATTATATTTAAAATTTTATAATAAAAAAAAAAACATAAACCAAAACCAACAAAACATAATTATCGAAATTTAAAACAACAAAACCCATAGTCTTTTATTTTTTATTTACAAATCTATTTATTTTCGTTTTCTTTATTTCTTGTAAAAACCAAACATCTTATTAATGAGGATAAATCTTTTTTTGAATCGGTAAATTTAAAACCACAGCTTTCCATTATTTCATTTATATCATTTTCTTGATCTTATCCAATTTCAAAAACTATTTGCCTCTAAGTTTTCTTTTTTTTTTTATCTTATAAAAAAATTTTCTTTTGTCAATTTTTTTCAGTTATTTCTATTTTCTTTTCTTCCTCCTCTTTATCTATAATAAAAAAGGAGTGCATTAAAGCTTCTTAATTTTATAAATTATGAATTAAAAAAAAAAATTTTGAAAGGTTAATGATACTTTTACATTTGTAAACAGTTTTGTTAAATCGAAAATGATAAATATACAAAATTAGACTCACTAAAAAAATTGTGGGTAGCAATAAGTTTGGTAATTTTAGATACAAGTAAAAGAAGATAAAAAAAAACTCACAAATTTCTTTCAAATAATTATAAATTTTTTTTTTTTAAAACTGATATTGAAACACACCCCTTTTTTTTTTATTGATAATAAAGAAAAGATAAAAAAAATTGAAGTGTTTTGGGTAGTTTTAATTTGTAAAGTAAAAAAAAAAAGATAAAATTTAATAAAAAAAATAGGGGTGTTTTGGGAAGTTTTTTTTTTTTTAATGAAAATTTTTGTTACTAACCATCTACTACTTTTTACAAACATTATACATATCCATTTTAATGCCCAAAAGACAATTTATTGAATTAATAACAGAAGTTAAAAAAAAAAAAATTATAAAAAAAAAAAAAAATTGTTAAAAAAAAATTATAAAAAAAAATTTATTAATTATAAATACCATTCTTTAATATTCATTCATTCAAATATATATAAATTAAATTTAATCCTTAAGGTTTAAAAATAAATAAAAGTAATATAAAATTAAATTTATGTAATAAAAAATAAAAAAATTATTTATCTTTGTTAATTTTATAGTGTCAGACATATCGGTAGGGTTGTATTCTGGTTTTT